>NC_061822.1:36874693-36879693 GCF_019202785.1 Penaeus chinensis | reverse complement strand
AATTATATAAATGTATAAATTGTTTTAATAGCCCAAATATATATTAAACTGACTTAACTCGCACACATTATTTGAGTTATTTTAAGTTTAACTCCACATATGTACATATGTGTACGTATGTGTGTCCGGATTATATATATATATATATATATATATATATGAGTTTTGTAAAAAAATAATATCAATATGGCAGCGAGTCGCGAGGATTTACCTGTGGGTCGTGGATGGTTTTAAAAAATAATAATAATAATAATAATAATAAATAATAATAAAGTAAGAACTGCATGTATATGCACTTCCATCACAGTTTTCGGAATATTAAGCTTCAGCGAGATTATTACAAGTAAATGCCAAAGCATCAATAAAATGTATGAAAATTCTCGACTTCGCTCGCGTCCGTTCACGCCTGGTCTATGTACATTACAATTAGTGTTTGGCTGAAGTCTAGTCAATTAACGAAGCATTTTCTACACATTCTTGTAGCTGACAATATGTTTCTGCCTTGAGTGTCGCATAGTAAAAGAAAAAAAACTAATGATTTAATAGTATGAACTTGCTCAGGACCGCGACCAATAAAAGGTTGGGAAACGGTGCAATTAAAATAATAGTAATAATAATGAAATGAAAAAGTGTAATCTAGAGAAAACGATGAAATGGGTAAAGTGATATATAAGAGACCTTGTCATATTTATTGTTTTACTTTGATCTGTCTTTATGGACAGAAAAAGTGAAAACTATTTCTAAATCGGTCCAATTATGTTACTCGTTTTATATAAAACTGCAAGTTAGCAAAGTGGAGAATCATACCTTTCATTGTTTAAGGCTAATGAACATTGAATGATGTATGTTTAAGCTTAGAAGATAGGATTTCTAACTGATATTTAATTTATTTCCGAAACGGCTTTATTTTTAAAAGATATGAGGAAGCAGGTATTATACGTATAAGCTTGGAAATAAGGATTAGTTTGCCGCTCCACTTTAACTTGGCACATACTTCCGCTACATGTGTGTTTTGCCTACCAGATTTTGGCTACCCAAAGGAACAGTTCATTGGTTTTCACAGATGGCAAAGAATAATAAGTTACCATGATAAAAAAAGTCTATATTTTCTATATATCAGTAATTGCAAATACAGTCAGTTATAAATTATTCGTTTTAACTTAAACGGTTTAATGCTTAATCTATATTTTTATATCACATATTGAGCTGTGCTGGCCTGTACAGTTCACAATTTTTTATACGTTCATATGATTTTTGACGCATGTAATATTACGTCCAGTGATTCAAAACAAACTGATATGATAAATATATGAACTTGACATATCAGCTGTCTCATGTACATAAAATCTGTCACTCCGAATATGACTAAATTATTGGTCTTGGGGCGAAAACCTCCGTTTTCTATGACGGGAGCCCAGAACAGCTTGTCCCATTCTCTTCGGTTGAAGACTGACAGTGAAGATGTTTTCTGGCGCAAAGTTGCCGCAAGGAAATCCAAATCCCTCTCGTCTGAAAAGTAGAGTGAAATTGAGTGATAGAGTATTTTTATTGTTCCAAGAGTTTGACATAATGAGTTCTTATCGTTTTGGATTGCATGTAGGCATAAATATGCATTGTACACTATGGTTTTATAAACATATTATTATTATTGTTATTATTTTTTCTGTTATTGTTATTATTATTATTATTATTATTGTTATCATTACTATTATTATTATTTTCATTATCATTATTATTATTACCATTATTGTTATTATTATCATTATTATCATTATTATTGGTATTATTATTATCATTGTTATTGCTATTATTATTATCATTGTTATTATTGTTATTATTATAATTATTATTATTATCATTATTATCATATTATTATCATTATTAGTAGTAGTATCGTTATTATTATAACTATTATCAGTATCATTACTACTACTACTATTACTAGTAGCAGTAGTGGCACTACTATTACTATTGCTACTATTACTATTACTATTAATATCAATATTACTGCTCCTTCTACTACTACTACTATTGCTACTACTGCTACAACTACTTCTACTACTAAAATAAGAATATCATTATTATTACTATTGTTATTATTGTTTTTATTATTACTATTGCTATTACTATTATCATAAGTACTATTATTATTATCATTATTTTGTATGATTATTATCATTATTATTGTTGCTGTTGTTGTTATCATAACTATTATTAATGTCATTATCATTTATGCTATCACGAGGGTTATTCACATGGCGTTGCTTTTAACGCTAGACGCTGTGGATAGGCAGGAGGCAGGTTTGGGGGGGCCTTATATAATATTACCCTGAAGCAACTTGCATTGGAGGACCCAACTACATCTCAGAGAGCACTGAGACTGACATTCGAAAAAATATGAAGATCTGTGGATAAGGATGCATCCTTTTAAACAAAAAAGCACATACACCCTCACACACTGCCGTCGTCGAAACGCTAGACGCAGGCGGTAAAGATGAACATGCAAGGGAAAGCGCTACAGTTAATGCATGAGCGTCTCCTCTTCCAATGTCAAACGTTGGGCTGTCCTCTTCAAGCAGGGCAGAAATTCGTGTGAGGTTGACGCCCGAAGTGGTAGTTCATCAGTTACAGTCACCAAGGGAACTGTGGCCATGGTCATAGATCATCGCCGAATCTCAGTGCAATACATGCTTTTTAAGTGGGGGTCAGTAATGGATTTGTTGTTACCATTTTGCACGGTCACCTCAATCTTTCCAAGGTAACTTCCCGACGGGTCCCTGAAATGCTGACGCCTGAGCAGAAGAGGAACTGGATAATGGCTTCAGCGGAGATATTTAGATGAGAGCGGATCAGGAGGGATTCAGAGCCCGATTCGTAACCCCAGAATGGTTCCTCACATCGATCCGAAACCAAAGCTGAATGTAAGCAATGAAATCATCCCTCCTCTCTGACGCCATAAAATTTCAAGGTTACGAAGTCATCCCGGAAGGTCCGGAAAGTCATGGTGACAGTGTTCTGGGGCCTTGATGGGAGTCTCCTCCATGGATCATGGTCGCACCATTAATGGACCATACTATGCTGATCTATGGGGGAAGCCTCTGTTTGAGAAACGCCGAGGGAAATTGACCCAAGGTGCTCATCTTTTGCACGGCAATGCGTCTGCGCACAAGAGCATGGTGCATTGAACAAGTAGTTTCCTACGGCTTCGAATTGTTGCCCCATAACCCTTTCCCTAGGATCTGGCACTCTCTGCCTTTCCGTTTTCCCACACATGATGATGCGGGTATCTCTTTCGTTGAAGGTCATGGAGGTTTTGGAGAGATTTAATCCGCCATTCTTCTGGGGCGATTGTGTTGAAAAATAACAAAAAATAGTAAGTTGAGTGAACCTTCGCTCTATCTTTGCGCTTTCTGGGTTAGACCGAGTGTGTTTGTGTGTGTGTGTGTGTGTGTGTATGTGTGTGTGTGTGTGTGTGTGTGTGTGTGTGTGTGTGTGTGTGTGTGTGTGTGTGTGTGTGTGTGTGTGTGTGTGTGTGTGTGTGTGTGTGCGCGCGTGCGTGTGTATGTGGATGAAAGTGTGCTTGTATGCATAGATAGTGATTGTTAAACATCTCTTACAGCCCCCTTCCCACTTTGCAAGAAGAATCCGCATTACCGAGAGAAGAATACACGAAGACGGTGTGGCCGCTAAGGGTAGTGTCCAGCAACCCCTCCACACTCTCGGCGGCGAGTCTGACGGAGGCGCTCACTCTCAGCCTCCCGCCCACCACGCCTGTAGAAGAACCGGGGGAATGACATCATAATCATGCTGACGTCATTCGAAATAAGCATCATCTATTAAATTATTTTGATTTCCTTTTGATCGCTACTTGTTTTTTTGTCGTTCTTATGACTCTTCATTAAGTTATCCTTTACATTACTTTTATCATTTTTGTCTCTTACTATATTTGCTTTCGTTATCATCATTATCACTATTTTCATTAACCTTTTCATTACAATCAGTAGTTGCATTAACCTTTGAGTAATAAAATCATTAATGATTTATTGAAAATTTTATGCCACGTCTACATCTAAGGCGCATTCAAACAACGATATGATTAAGTATTGTGGTGAAATAGGTAATAATGAGTTAACGATCAGGATAAGTGGACAGAAGAAGGGATGAAGAATAGAAGGAAAAGGAAAGGGGAAGAAGACCATGCAAAATTAGTTGAGGTCCAAGGCTGGGGGATCCCCATATTGGGCCTCGTCTCCGTCTCCTAAGCCCCCCATGACAACAACGAGCAAGGGATGGAGGGGGGGGGGGGGGGTGAGTAATAGAAGTAACGTCACATTCTTGCTAGTGTTGTTAGTCTTATCTTTGTTTTTTCAGAACATTTATAGTATAATTTTCCATCGTTGTGATATTATCATTATTATCATTATCACAATTATAATATTTGCTATCCTTACTATTACTATTATTATCGTCATCATCATTATTGTTATAAATGTTACCTTTATCATTATAATGACCATTACTGTTGTGATTACTAGAAAAAAATAACTTACACAGATAAGTAGATTGAAACAACGGGAGATTGTTGGAATGAAGAGGGAGAGCGAGATATTTTGTATAAGAGAAAAACAAAGGCGGGAGGGAGAGAGAGAGATATTTAGAAAGTACGAGAGAAAGAGAGAGAAAGGGAAAGAGAGAGAGTTACGAACAGACAGACAATCAGAAACAAAAGACGAGAGAGAGCCACACAAACAGGCAGACACAGAGACATACACAAAAACACAAATACACACAAACACATAGAGAAAGACAGACATACAGACAAAAAGCCAAAGAGGCAGACATACAGAAACACACACACACACACACACACACACACACACACACACACACACACACACACACACACACACACATGCACATGCACATGCACACACACACACACATACACACACACGCGCGCACACACGCGCACACACACGCACACACACACACACACACAC
>NC_061822.1:36859693-36867193 GCF_019202785.1 Penaeus chinensis | reverse complement strand
ACTTTAGAATATATCAAATTCAATAGCAAGTAAAAGTGGTAATTCTTTTACGAGACAATCGCAGATGCCCAACTCTCGTAAAGTTTTTAGATGATCTCTACGCTTGAAATCTTTTTACATTTTTTTTTTAGAATGGAGGTAGGGCTTTGAAAGGTAGTAAAACAGTGGGTTTTGACAGTGGTCAATATTCAAAAAGATTCGCTTGGAAAAAGGTGCAGTGTATCATTTTTTCAACGTTTGCCGTTTTCAATACCATGTCCTTCATTCAAAGAAACTGATTGGATATTGCATCGTTGCTAAGCGATCATAGGTGTTGACAGGAATTTTTTTTTTTTTTACTCGCATACGATATACGCAGAAACATATAGAAAAACTCAAAGAAATCTGTAGCTGACATCAAAGGGTTAAATCATGCCTGTTAATACTTCAGCACTTCAGCAACGTCTTCCAAGCTCTCATTCGTCTTTTTTGTCTCGTTGAAGTGAAATTCGTACGTTCAAGCCTTTGCCCAGCTCTCCTGAAACCTCCTTAAGAAGGGCAAGAGACACGATGACATTTACTCATGTGAGAATTCTGCCATCAGGAGTAGGCTAAGGTTATCATGTCTGCGAGAAAGTCATATGGCTTTGAGTGCGGGTGGGTGAATATCATGCCCAGTGTCTGAGAAATGGAATGTGTCGTTCTGCATCTAAAGAATCCTATGCGTAACTGCAAGAAGGAAGAGTCAAGTCTGGTTAGAACTGCAAACTACGAATATAAATATAAAAAATACACGGTTTCTCATTAATAGCACATTAGTGTCATACTTTCTTTTTACCTATATACATGTTGTTGTTTTTTTCAGTTAAATTGTCCTGCTGATGAAGGGAAATGCACTTCAGTCAAAACAATTCCGAAATATTCAGAAAGTCAACAGGAACGTTTTACAACTAACACATAACAAAATATAAAGACGGGATAATCAGATACATTTTCCAGCTTCAGGTAGACTAAAAGTGATCGTGAAAAAAAAACTTCACACACTGACTTTGTTTGATCGTTCGTGCCGATGGTACCAAATTAATCAGCTGAGAAACGCCCCGAAGCAAATATTTGTATTATGGTAACGTGTAATTTGGTCGCGTTATCATTTATTCAAAAGACGTTGGATCAGTCTGAATTATTAATACGGTGTATGTTTGTAAACCACTGACGGAAATATAAGCATCAGCTGAAGGAGGTATGAGCTTGGGACGCACTCTCGCGCGCTTGCATACACACACACACACACACACACACACACACACACACACACACACACACACACACACACACACACGCACACATACATACCACATACACATACATACATACATACATACATACATACATACATACATACATACCACATACATATACATACATACCACATACATACACACACATACATACATACATACATACCACATACACATACATACATACATACCACATACACATACATACACACATGCATACATACCACATACATATACATACATACCACATACATACACACACATACATACCACATACACATACATACATACATACATACCACATACACATACTTACATACCACATACACACACACATACTACATACACATACATACATACATACATACCACATACACATACATACATACCACACACACACACACACACACACACACACACACACACACACACACACACACACATATATATATATATATATATATATATATATATATATATATATACATGCGTGTGTGTGTGTGTGTTTGTATGTGCGAGATGTAAAATAGTTCGTACTTTGAAGATATCCATTCTCATTCATACCTTGTCTTCCTTTTCTACATTTATTGCTGTGAACACAGTTCATCTTCACCATCATCCTCTTCCTCGCTGATATTATCATCACTATTTATTATCCTTTCTTTGTTCGATCTCTTTTCACTATACAATGTATTCGTTTCAATCCATGTCTACTAAAATACGGAAGCTCAACCACGAGTACTGTTGAGAAAAAAAAAAAACAATCGGTAGTGGAATTCACATGCCTAAGCATGAGACAACATTTCTCCACAAAGAAGGTCATCGGTCACCTTCTCAAGGGCACGTAAATCACTCCTAAACAGCAGGCTGGCTTCAAAACTTTGTAACGGTGTTATTACTATACAAATTGCTATTTGAGATTTTCAGACGACCATATTGTAGATCATCTTGGTGAAAATAATATAAAAATAACATATGCTTGGTTCCTGTAGTTCCGTTGATGGTTTGGACTCACGACGAAAAAAAATGGTAATTTCTGCCGTGAGTCTGGACCATTAGTCAGATACGGCTTGCGGAACCTCGGTTTGAAACATCATTATTTTTAGCGATTTTCCCACGTAAGGTATGCAGTGTTAATGTGTAAATAGTTTCTTATATCTAATAATCTTATCAATTGATAATATTAATTATACCTATAAATATATTGCTACAAGAAGTAGACAGGAAGGGGGAGGGGTAAATATGAGTTGTAAGGCGCATCGGAACTCGTGTGTGAATGAATAACTGTTGCATGGTAAGTAAAACGTTGGCTATCGTAATTCAGAGTTGTTCTTTGTAAATTGTCTAGCGGAACAAAGTAAACAGACTGAGAGTTTTTTTTATGTATGGAAAACCGGGTAGAAAGAAAACCTTCCTGTGAAACCTCTAACACCGGTGTTCTCAACCTTTTCCCGCCAAGTAGCTTCTGAGCGTTCGTTGTGCTAGCCTTGTCCTCTCTCCCTTCAGTGATGATTGGCAAAAAAAAAACGCAAAGTCGCATTCAGTTTAAACATTTATACTATATATACTAAGGTGTTTTGACTTAACACATAGCATTCTCTCGCTTGAGAAGCATTTTTACCGAACCTAATGTAAAGTGAGTTCCTAAACTAGTATACAAACACTACCATCAGTTTGAAAATAAGTGACAAAATATGCACAAATATGAGTAAATCATTGCAAAAGTATTAGTGCATAAAGCTACGCCTAAGCCCGTGTAGGTGCCTAAAGAGAACATGTGATGCTGCTTTTTTTGTACGCAGGTGTTCAGAAAAAAAAAAAAAAATCTCATCCGCTATAGATAACCCATGTAATCTATAACGCATGTTTTCAGCTGGTGCCCATCATGTTTCCTACGATGATGCGCACAACGAAATCCGAACGGCTTCCACGGCGAGGACGCGACACCTAATGTAAATTCGGGCTCCAGTCTCTGCGGGCCCGAGTCCCGTCGGTCGACTATCCACTTGAGAGAATTTCAGTACCGTTGCCTCTCCTTCGATAATATTGAAATGGGAAATAATTTAAATGAGATGACTATTGTAAATATAATTTCGGTACCAGATTTATAAATATATATAGTATATAACAGAATTGTTGTGTATTATATCATGTGATAAATTCTATCATATATTGTTATATATACTACTAATTACACCTGCATTGCCATCTTTTACGGCTAAGTGACACCGTACATGTTAGTAAAGTAGTTTGTGGCAATGCTTAAATAATAGTCGATTAGGCATATAGTATCTCCCAGGTTTATGCGTACCCGAAGTTGAAAATTGTTCAAATATTTTGTTTTATTATTAATTAATGATCAATTATAATTGTGTGTGGCTGCCACAGAATACATTAAGGAAATATATAGGTATGTAATGGAACAATTGCACATACATTTACTTTATGTGCTGTAATTGTTTTTCTTGTGCAGAAATACGATAATACATTTTAGCTTTTCAGTTAGAAATGGTACCCATGTTTAGACATTATATTATCATGAACAAGAGTAAGCAGTGTTACTGTCAACTGAAGCTGCTTGAGTATCTTATGATAAATACATGAGTGTATTATTAGCTTTTTTGTGTTTAAAATAAGTCGCATAATAACGAAACTTCGTAGGGTCATTAAATTTCTACAGATTAAAACCGGGTTATATTATTGAGAACAACCAAAAGGGACTTCATCACGAGTTCTAAATCACTGAAAAACAAACATCACAACCACACCGTTCATCCACATAGTATATTTACTGACACATATATCGAAAAAGGCATATATTATATATAAAGTGTGACTCAATTGCTCTTTTCACAGCCTATGCTCCGCCATAACGCAAACCGGATGTTATGCGGGGGGCGGAGCTGAAGACCTTCGACGGAACAGCTGAGAACACACAACAAACACTGGAGTTGTGGGTTTACGTGTGTGAGCATATCTGTCAAGTAGCTGTTGTTTTTATTGGGTTTTATTGGTTTTACTCTGGGAAAAAAATTATAATTGGGAGGTAAGGATAAGGCACACGAGGAGACACTACTGGAGAAGGTCATGTGAGATAGAAATGGGTGAATGTCAAGGATTTCTTGATCTTTCTTGATTTTTTCCGGGTTCATGAGCCACAGGAAGCGAACTGGAGTCTGATTGCGATTGTAAGGCTTTGAGTTTGTGTCGATTCTTTGCTTATTGAAAATCGTGAAAGTGTTATGATTTTGTAAGAAAAAGTCAGTGTTATAATCAAAGGTCTGCGATGATTAATTGTTGGTAATGTTTTGTTTTTATAATTATTTAAGTAAGAGATAAAAGACTAACCCATGAAGCCTGTTCTTGAATGTTGGCAGTTAACTTTCCAAACTATTGGCTAGGGTACATACTCTGTGAAAGTATACTGAACTCTTAGCTTTTTTTTTTTTTTTTTTTTGTCTAGTTTAAGGGGGAAACATTTCTTGGTAATTATTAAGAATACCTTCGCATGACCAATCATGAGGATGGATTCCTCTCACCCTTTACTACCCAAATATATAGGAATTATTCAGTGCCCACAGTCTTGGCCCCAATAACCTAGGAGGGCATGAATGGTACCAGGGAAATGGCAGGGTAAAATATGAATAATATACAGAGAATTTGTCAGTATATAGTGCTCCATGCAATTCCCTATGGGGGGGCTACTGCCCCTCAACTCCTGTCCAGGACAACAAAGAATCCACCATGTATGGCAGGATAGAGCATAGGACAGACTTGCCATCAGGTGCTCCCGCATGTTAGTCATATGGTAGGATAGAGCATAAGACAGACTCACCATCAGGTGCTCCTGTGTATCAGTCATATGCTTGACTCTGCAGTAAATATGGGGAGAATTCTTTACCTTCCATTGTGTGGGTTGGGGGGCAGCAGTGGTTGATACTGTGTATATTATTCATATTTTACTCCATAATTTTCCAGGTACCTTTTATACCCTCCCCTGCTATCAGGGCCAAGATTGTTAATATTGGGGATTTGTGGCATAATTTCAATGTATTTGGAAAGTAGAGAGTGAGAGAAATCTAAGATACAGAACCATCATGATTTCAGCAAAATCTTTAAGCTTAAATACAAAAAATTAGCTTAGTTTTCCAGTGTAATAGGCTTATGATGTTCCATAAGTTTTTAGATCTGTAGAAGAGCTGTAGGAAAACATTTTAAATATATAGCAGACTAAGTTTAGTAAGAGTAAATGAGAGTTGGTTCACTTGTGATTAATTTAAGTTTTTATAAGTATTAATTGAAGGTATTGATTAATGTGGATAATCCAGATTATATTATTATGTATAGTGATCTTTTTCTTCTACTTTTATTTAGTTATTTTATTATTATTATTATGGTTATTATTATTATTATTATTATTATTATTATTATTATTATTATTATTGATGATAGTGTAGTCACTGGTTAAATGGAGAAACTATTTTCAAATTTATCATACATTTCTCCCAAATTATTATATCTACTGTTGCTATATATCCACAGTAGTCATTTATGTGCAATCTTTAGCAGTGTTGTATAATCACTGTAGCATACATTTTGTACTGGAAGTATATGGATATTGCATTTTATATTGTGCCTAAAAAAATACAGATTGTTATAGATAACTCATCTGATCTGTAAGGTTAGATATGCTATATCTAGATAAATATTTTTGGACCAAAAATCAAGACTTTGGAGGGGCTTGTCATACATATATATATTTTTTAAAGTTTTACATTATCTCACACTCAAATACTAATAGGATTTCTCTCTTATTGCCAGAGAACCAAAGTTTTCAAGCCACACTTATCAAATTAGCTATCTGAGCTTAGAAATTATGCTTTTATGCAAGTAAAGGCAGGTCACCTTTGGAATTCTGAAATCATTACAGCCCCAAAAGTAAGTTTTATGGTTGAGTTCAAGACAGTCACTTTCATTGTATTTATTGTGATTTTTTATTAGACATCATGGTTATTAACAAAGTCTTTATCAAGAGGTGTTGTGGCCTTTTTGTGTCAATCTGTAACATGTATATTCTGGCAGGATAGAGCTTAGGCAATTCCCTTACTTGACTGAGGCCTACAAATTCTCTCTTGTCATGGGTGGAGGTTACTGGAGCACAAATTGCAGAAGCAATGGTATTGCTAGATGCACAGATCCACAAATTTCGAAAAGCAATTGTAGGCTTGATTTCATTTTGCAAATATTAAGTTTTCAAGCCTGATATGGTAAATATTCAGAATGCCTTCTCATGAATAATCACAGCGTTATTGGTAGCATTGGATTCCTCTCACTCTCTGGTACAAATTTATATAGAAATTATCATCTTGCTTGGTCATGCAAAGGTATATTGAACAATTACCCCTAATATTATATATTAAATCCTCTACTGCTGCACAGTACTAATATAGTATTATTGTATGCATGTTGAGCATTTACCAGCACCCTATACATTGATATTTGACATGGGGAATTGTAGAATTACCAAAGTCAAAGTGATCTTGGTAATTTTCGATTTCAGTTAAGAATATAAACTGTTTTTATAATGATGCTCACTCACCAAAGTTTCATTTATTAGGTTAACAAGATCTGCTTATCCTAATCCTGGAATATTAAGGGGGGGGGGGGGGGAATTATATTTTCATTACTGTTATTATCATTATTATTATTATTGTTGTTATTGTTATCGTTATCATTATCATTATCATTATCATTGTTATTGTTATAAGTAAATTTGTAAGATCAGGCAACATACTTTTCACAAAGAACTTTTAGATTTGTCTATATGTAAGCAAGGTTTGACAAAAGAAAATCCAAATGGATATTGCATACATACATTTATTCCTGACATCAGTGGATTCACAGGTCTCATTAACTATAGAATAATTGTTCTGTGTCCTTCACTCTTAACTTTATTTAGAATTCCTGCATATCCTGTGATATCCCTTGTATTTAAGTTAAATTGAATAATTACCTATTCATTCCATTGCCAGCAAATGGGCAATTATTAAAAACTTCATGAAAATCATAATCATGCAGAATTTATTTTCAGCCTATCAGCTCATAGAATTTCTTTAAGGTAGACAGATATTATTGCTGAAATATATAAATCATTGATAACAAGAAACATGTTTCTAAAACAAATGAATCTCTCAGTTTTCAGGGAAATGAGACTCCAGTTTGC
>NC_061822.1:36852193-36854693 GCF_019202785.1 Penaeus chinensis | reverse complement strand
GTCATTCTTTATAGATATAAAAACAGATATTACTTGGGTTTGCTTCTTGTTGTCTGTCTCCTTCTCTGCATCTCGTATTCTGTAGTACTTCCAATCTCAGAAAAGGAATAACTGGCAGCTCACCCTGAGCCTTCAAGTACTCCAGCTGGCCAAGTTTTTATTTTTATTTTTTATTTATTTATTTTATTTTTATTTTATTTTATCTTCTTCTTCTTCTTCTTCTTCTTCTTCTTCTTCTTCTTCTTCTTCTTCAGTCTTTCCTTCTTTCTTCTTTTTTCTTTTTTCTTGTCATTTTTTTCTTTTTCTTTCTTTCTTTCTTCCTAATCACCTGGCTCATGATACTTGTGCATACATGTGTTTGGATTTTTATTAACATATGTACTTTTTAAAAGAAAATTTGCTACCTTCTATACTGTATATATATATATATATATATATATATATATATATATATATATATATATATATATATATAAATATATATATATATATATATATATATATATATATATATATATATTTTTTTTTTTTTTTTTTTTTTTTTTTTTTTTTTTTTTTTTTTATTCACTTGGTAAATTAGAGAACTCCAGAGCCTGGGGTGAGTTGCAAATATTTCCTTTCCTGAAATTGGACAGACTATGGTATGCAGGTATATGATAAGGAATATTCTAGCAAATATATTTTTTGTGTACATGTGGTTCTAAAAGGAAATGTGAGAAATTAATCACAATTACTATTTTATTGTATTAGAATATTCCTATTTTTATTCCAGTTCTTTGGTGGTATGTACGAGAACTTTTAACACGTCATGAATATGAACGATTTTTGCTTTTGAAGAATGTTAACACGGACCTCGGCAGGGGACGGGCATGGATTCGAAGCTTATTGAATGAGCATTCTCTTGAGCGTTACATGCATGTAGGTCATTGTTGATTGTTATATTATGTTATATTTATAATTGCAATAGGGAAACCTTGGAAAGAGTAAGACATTGGTAAATCTTTGTCTCATATTTGTATAATTTACAAACAAAATTGATGAAATGTGAATAGTGGCCCCATTCAAGTGCATTATTGGTTTGTTATAAGAAACTTTATATTCTTCATTTATCGGTTTAATTTCATTGGCTATGTAGATACTGGTTTGCGATGAGAAGCTTTTGCTACAATGGTACGAGCCATGGGCATTACTCCGTGACATGGAGAGGGCAGCAATGCTACCAAACTTAGCTGCAGGTGAGATTGTTTTTTCAATATTTTCATAGTTGAAATAATGTAGATTGCTTGTTATTTTTTTATAGATATGTATATATATTTTGATTATCATTAAGGAATATGGAATCTTCATAATAAGTTTGAGTAATTATTTGCACTTAAACTTCAGTTTTCCAATTTATCATCTCTGCTGCTGGGAACAGTGATTTGGATTTTTTCACCAATTTGTATAGAACCTATTATCTGTTACACTAAGATAATATTGTGGTTTGGTGATAGTTTTGTACTATTATCTGTTTCCCCACAGGACTTGACTCCATTCTTTTCGCTATAAGCATTGACAACAGTGATCTGAATGGAGGTGGTTGGAGTGAAGTCCTGCAGAAGCCGGAGGCACCCCCAGTTTTACCTCCAGAGCCTGAAGCCCAAATTGCAGAGCCTAGTGAGAAAAGTGTAGTTGGTATGTGAAAATAGTTCAATTTGTTTAGTATTATTTTTTTCTTGATTAAGATTGGGAATATTTAGAGAAGTTATTCTTTTCTTCAGCCAGCCCTTTCCTCAAGAATGCTAAGTTCTTATCCATACTATCACACATTTTTATGTAAAATTAAAAAAAGAGAATAGTGTGAGTCCCTTTAATATATATGAAGAATAAGTCATACATAGGTTAATTCACACATTTGTACAAACTGTGTTAGAGAAAAGCCTTTAAACCAATATTTCTGACAATATGGTGAATATCTGTATTGATATTCATTCTATACTTGGTACAAGAGATGGGTATGAATGGAAGATGTTCCTCTTGTTAGAGAAGAATAATAATTCCAAAACATTCCTTTCTTTCAGCTGGGAGCACCAGTGCTATTAGGAAACGAGAGCTGCGGAAAAAAAAGAAAAAGATTCCATCGCAGCTGATTTCCTTTGATGATGAATTGTCAAGGCCTGACCGACCAGATGTAAATTCTCCCTTATATCACAGTGCCCCAACTACTTGCCTCAGCTCTCCAGCCCCCACAACAGCAGGATCAACTCCTTATGCTGACCGTTTGGAGAAATTGGTCCATCTTCGTGAACTCCAGCAAGCAAAAGAGGCTCTTAAAACCTCTGATAGTGTCAGTCCAGAAACTCCAACAAAAAGCACCAAGAACATGGGTAACACAGGCATTAAGACTGCCAAGGAGACTGAGGGCCAGGCCTCAATGCACGATTCTGACTTAGAAAGTAGTTTCCATTCCACTGACGGCAAAATGAAATATGATGGTGAATCTCTAAATGAACCTAGTTAC
>NC_061822.1:36844693-36847193 GCF_019202785.1 Penaeus chinensis | reverse complement strand
GGCTCCCCTTTGCAGTGTTATTTTCTTTTTTTCTGTTTAATCAGTTTTAGCTTTTTTACCATTTTCTTATGCCTATATTTATCAGTTGATTTGCTTTATCCAGATAGTAATAGACTGTTTTCCTCACACAGGCTCCATTTCATCTCCCTAGATAACAATTTGTAAATTTTTTGTTTCATAATATTTGATTTTCTGTAATACAACCTGCACCACCAGTCATGCCATCCTCCTTGGAGTTGGCACTTTTCTAGTCATGGCTCATGGATGGTACATTCCACACTCGTTTATCAATGGAAATAATGCAAAAGCCCCTTCCTAAATGCCCATTGAGTCTAATCACCCTCCAAGAGATTTGTGAACTCATGGCGAGTTATTCCTGTCACCCCAGCCTTCAGCAGAAATTTTAATGACAGTAATTTCCCATCACCTTGGCCCTCTGCCAAATGTTCCCATATTGGAAATTTTACACCCCCCCCCCCCCCCAAGCTATTTTTTTTCATGTGATGTTCATGTCATCCAGATTATAGGGCTTAATATTAACACTGCTTTTATTGATATTGACATTATGATTATCATAAAGTTATTAAAATGATAATCACAATAAAAATGGTAAAATTATATAAAAGAATCTTCCCAGAAATCAAGGAAAAGTAATTGACTCCTTTGTGACAAAGCATTTGTAGAGCCATCGCTGTGTTCACACAATTAACCTATTGGATTTGGATGATTCACTGTCATCACATGGACCAAAATACAGGCATTAGGCTTACCTGATCTGCCACTTTGACAGGTGTGTGGCTTGTAGGCTGAGTGCACACTAACACTTGTATGCAGTGACAGGCATTTATAACTCCCTTTTGTAGTGTAATTTGTAATTTTTCTCATTTTCTGCATAAGTGTTTTTAGCTTTTTTGCTACTTTCCAATGTCTATATTTGTCATTTGATTTGTTTTATCAAGATAGTAACAGACTATTTTCCTTTCACTGACTCATCTGTATGTAGTCCTTAATACAGTGCAAGAATAATAATGATAATTAACATTTTTGTTATTTGAGCATGGAAATAGGATCCTCCCTGGACCTGGTGTACTTCCAGTCATGGCTTACAAATAGTACAAATGAATCTTATCACCCAAGAGCGTTGTGCACTCATGGCAAGTCATTCCTGTCATCCCAGCCTTCAGCCGAAATCTTCACGACAGCGAGTTCACATCACAGCCAGATTTTCTCATGACATGTTCACGTCACTTGCCCCCCCCAAGCCAAATTTTTTTATGATGTGATGGTCATGACATCCAGATAGTATGGGTTAATACTGTACAGTGGATAAGGCACCTAATTATGTCTAATGAGTTAAGCTAACTATTTCATCCTGAAATGTCAATATTTATTAATTGTAAGTATATAGCTTGTCTCAGGACAGAATGAGCTATTTCTTAGCTTTTGGCTGTATAACCAGACATTTAACCCAATGCCAATGGGCATGGCATGTACCTGCATGCCATGCCCACTGTGAGTTTACTTTATTCATAGCATTAGTGAAGAATACGTTTTTCTGCCAATTAAAGGAAAGGTGAAATTGAATAAGGTCACAAGGTCTGCTAATTGACACCTTTGTGGCTAAAGCACTAGGAGAGCTATCTATGTGTAGAGATATTTCACAAAAAAATAGAAAATGGGTACAGTATTTTCCCCATTTTTTTTATGCATTTTCCCCAGCAGGATGTGGTTAAGTAATAGTCAGCCATCACTTTATTTAAATTGTATTTGCTTGGACTATTATTTGTTTGTTTTTTAATTCAAGTTAATTTATGTACAGTTCGTACATCCACTATCTTAATTGTAATAAAAAAAAACCTTGGGAATTAAATTCATTTTACAGCATCATTATTGATCAATCATAAATTATTTGCCATTACTTATAATGACAACAAAAAAATTTAGGTTGCAGAGATGCATGGAGAGTTGATGGAGTTTAATGAACGACTTCATAGGTTGCTAAGGATGAGGGAAGCTCAGGTAAATATGATTAAGAAAGTTGTTCAGACATTCCATATTAACCTGTTTATAGTAGAATGTTTGTAATTCAGTCCTTACTACATAGTCATCCAGGTAACCAATAAAAGGATGTCAGTCACTCCATAATTGAAAAATTGATTGTATAACAATTTATAGATAAAAGGTTAAGAAAACTGTGTATCATCTTTTTTCTATTTTCTTTCTTTTTTTTGTAGAGATATCTATATCTTATTTTAGATTATCCCCAGGTAAATGTGGATATTTTTACAACAGTACCTAAAATATAAACAAGAACCTTTGGGTCCTATGTCATCTGTAGGTTCGCCGTTTTCGTGAGGAACTTGAAGACCTTCGAGGTCCTCTACCAGATGACCATGATGATGAGGATGAGTTAGATGAGACAACAAGTGTCACCAGTGACCTAGATGCCCTCTCAGTGTCAACAGCCCCTCGCACTCTGATTAATATTTGGATTCCAACA
>NC_061822.1:36797193-36827193 GCF_019202785.1 Penaeus chinensis | reverse complement strand
ACCTCTTCACTGACTGCAATCAAGGTAAAATAACTAGATCAGACTGGCTTGACCACACATGGCATGGCTAATTCCCACCCAGCATTTGGGTTTGAATCACCATGACATGATTAGCTATCTATCAGCATGAGTGGGTTACAGGAAAATTAGATAATCAATGTATGTCTATTTATGTATGTGTATGTATGAATATGCATGTATATATATTTAAATACATATATACATGTATACCTGTGTATGTATATACATGTATACATGTGTATATTTATACAGGTATATATGAGCATGTATATGTGTATATATACATATATGTACATTTATACATATATGTATATCATATATATGTATATTTATACATATATATGTATATTTATACATATATATGTATATTTATACATATATATGTATATTTATCCATATATATGTATATATACATATATATGTATAAATATCCATATATATGTATATTTATACATATATATATACATATACATTTTATATTTGAGAGAGAGAGAAACACATTATATATATATATATAATATATATATATAAATATACATATAATATACATATATATAATATTAGAAAGCTAGGATAATGGCTGAAGATGTTTATATGTAAGGCTGACTTTTTCTAGGAAAGAACAGTAGAATGTAATATTTTTGCTGTATTTTTTTTTTTTGTAAATATTTTTCCCAGTGACCCAGATGATAATTAGAAGGAAATATATACATGGCTAAAAAGAAGTCTAATTACAAAATTTTAATTTATTTTATCGCTGTTGGTAACTTTGCATCTATGTTTTCTAAGTATAAATATCTGCAGATAGGCTAAATTCTTCTTGACCAACAAGAAAGATTCTAGATTTTATTCAGAAGAAAAAGCCATCCTTTCTAAAAATCTATGAAAAGAGCATAAGCTATCATTACTGTTAGTATAAAAGAAATGCACCTTATAGCTTAAACCATTTTATTTAAGTGTCACAATATATGATATACAGTGTTTACTTTTATCTTGTAACAATTAAAATTACCTCTCTTTAGTAATTTTAGGCTGAAATCTTACCCTAAACTAAGAAGCTATTAAGCATGTATCTAACATCCCTCCAATAAAAAGTTAGTGGTACAGATGACCAATAGATGTCTAGCTTGTGAGACAATGCACATAACTGTTGTTAGTCACCATCTGCTGCCCTATTCTCTGCTGGAGATTCTTATAATACCAACTTGGGTAGTGAAAAAGAAAAAAAAAGAGGGAACATTCACATACAAATATAGATTTATCAAGGACAACCTAAAACACAACATCACAGCTGACATCCAATGTTAGCTATGCGTAACAGCTGGGAGAATAATCACACATCTCAACCCTAACTGGGAAACATATACACCAAGGTATATGATAGTGAGACAAACTCATGGAAGAATAATTTTCTTGTTGTTCCCTGACTAGAATGTTTTTGTTTTTTTTAATTAATTTATTAATAGAGCAATTTAATTTAGAATTTGTTTAAGAAAACTTTTGCTTTCCAAACATAATGTAAGATGCCCCAGCAGAGAACTAGTCAACCTGTAATTAGAAGTTAATTAAAGCACAAAATCGAGCACAATGAGGGCAAATAATCATACCGTGTTCATCTTGACCACAAGGGCACATTGGCCGTCTGGTAGAGGGTGGCCAGTCTTAGCACATCATTCTGCAGGTCTTCAGTCCTTTTTTTGGCATTTTTTGGTTTTTGAAAGTAGAGACAGCAAACTTGTGAACTTGATTTAGTAGGATATGACCATTTAGGATTAAAGGTTTATGGGATATAAATGGTTATAACTGTGCCACACATACATTTTAAAGCAGCATGTATTTGCCCATTCACAAGAATTATGGTACTGGCTGGCCTTCCATACTCTGGTAATGATTTGAACGACTATGAAGTGGTACATGAAATATCATATCTCTAAAAATGTAAGCACAAAGCAGCATAATAGGTATGATTCTATTATTTCTGTACAGTACAATTAGTGCTATCTAATGAAAATGTGATACTACAGCTAAAGACTGATAAAAATTAACAAATCATTACTTGGATAAAGTAAGTGACAAATGACAAAACACTTAATATACATTTCCACACACAATCCTCTACACATAGAGGAACACTAATCGGAAAACTCAGCCGTGGCAGTGCTAGGCAGACAAGAATTGGGAACTGCACAGACTCGCATGTCCTTCCACCAGAGCTATTACACAAAACTGTTAACAGTTTATATTCCTTAGGGGAAAAAAAATAATAACAGTAATACCATGTATGGTACCATCTACACAACTCAAATCCCAGCAAAGGGAAAGGTATGTTAAAAGAGGGAGATAGAGGGGGGGGAGGGGAAATATGCACAAAAAAATATATATTAAGAACAAGTCCTAATCATGTGACTATTCAGACCCAGCCTGGGAGTTACTGCATAAAGAGAAGCTTATGATGGCTTATATAGCAGATTTTGTTTTTCCTTTCCAATCCCAGCGGCATTTAAAGACAGCAGCCAACAACATGTACCCAACCAGCGCTAGCTTTCTAACTCCCACAAGTATAAGTGTCACACTGGGTCCAAAATTAGGCTCGGGAGGATCTAGGATAGTTGCTTTTGGAGGGCAAAAGGGAGAGGGGGGGGTTAATGTTTCCTTAAGAGGATGTAGAGGGAGAGAAGATCACATGGGGAAGAGTGAGTGAAACGAGATGAGGGGAGGGGAGATATACATCTGGGATGGGGAAAGTAGGAGGGGCAAATTTTAGAGTTTATTTATTTCTTCTTGAGGGTGAAGAAGCTGCGACGTTTTGGCTCGTCTTTCTTCTCTGAGCCAGCAGGCAATGTCTGAGAGCGAGAAGGCCCAGCTGATCCTTCAGAGGATACTGCAACTTGAAGAGCTCCTACCCATACTGCCAACTCCTCTTCATCTTTGGCTTGGAACAGGTACTCAGCACCACCAACAAGCCTGCAGGCAAGTATCAACATTAACATATACTAGAAAACAGTGACTTTTAAAATATACATGATCTTTGGCCGAATGGTTATTATTACTCCTTGTTATTCAAATTTCTTATAATTCAAATCTACATTTTCAAACTCTCAAAAAGATCATCTATGCATGAGAAATACAAGTAAATTCTCAATAATCAACATGAAAAGAATTTTACAGGTGGACAATACTAAAGAGAATGTAAAATTCAAAGATAGAATGTTTAACCCAAATCCAATGGGCATGTCATATATGTACATGCCATGCCCACTGTCAGTTTACTTTATTGATTGCTTTTACACATAGATGGCTACACTTGTACTAAGTCACCAATGAGCCAATTATGAGTATTGCCTGTCTCACCTGTTAACCCTTTTCCTTAATTTTTGAAAATATTTTACATCATCTTATATTGCTGCTACTAATGGCAATAACAGTTATAGTAATTAGAATGTCTATAATAAAAATAACACCATCAATATTCATCAAATTAATTTGAAAAAAACTTTTTTCCTGCCAATTCAAGGAAAGGTGAAATCAGGTAAGATCACAAGGTCTACTAATTGACTCCTTTGTGGCTAAGCACTTGCAGAGCCATTTATGTGCAAAGACATTTTACAAAAAAAATTAAATGCGCAGAGCATTTTTCCCAGTGGCATCGAGTTAATAACATCTATCTTAAAATTGGTATCTTCACAACAATACAGAAAAGAAAAGAAACAAAGATTATGCTAGTGCACAAACAGAAAGCAAACAATTAAGACATTATGGTACTTCCAAAATCTACTCACTTGAGTCGCATGACATGCTTCTTCTTTGTGTAGTCATCTGCCACAGATGCTGTTCCCCCAGAGACATCAACAGGGGCTTCCGCTCTGAAGAAAACTTCTGGGGCAGCCTGGTAACTCTTGCGGTCTTTATAGAAGAAAATCATGTTGCCACGTAGCACCACAAATACCTTATCCCAGGACCTGAAGATGCAACAGAAAAAATGTAAGCTTTCATGCAATTACCTGTTACTGTAAATAAAAAAAATTACATACATTTTGCTAATAATCATTGTATTAACTAACTATAAAATTATTTGGCATACAGTACCTAATGTATACCAATAGTTTATATTCCTTTTCTTTAAAGGAACAAAACTTTCACCTTGACTAGTGAGACACGTACAAAAAAGCAGATACTCAAGATCAAGTTCAAATTATTATTTGCATTATTCATTTCTATACAAATCCTTCATAATATGTGCTGTCATCATTACCTGTTGGATGCCTTCTTTGTAGTGGACTCCCATTCATGCTTGCGAACCAGACTGCCTTCCAGCTGATCTTCGTCTCCACTGGGACTCGGCCGTTCTGTACAAAGTTGTGATCAAATCAGATACAATTGAAAAGGCCACTCCTGGGTCAACTTATTTACTTCAAATACCAGTTACAACAATAACAATCTGGAACTCAGTACACTAGTTATGTTACCTAAGGTTAATCCTAAAAATAAATCTTCAAGTCATAAGCAAAATGGATACTGTCAAATAATTATCCACATACCAAAAAACTAATATATTATACACTATAACAAAAAATCAGTATACAACATGCACAAATGGTTCATGCAAGTAACAAAATTTTGAGTACTTAAGTTATACTATGTAATAAATATGCAATTATATAAATTTACATAAATAATATATACTAAATCATACCAAAAGCAATATGTCCAAAGCAGCCTACAAACTATATAATAATTAACACACAACATCAAAGCTTGGCAACATATATTTGATATTCATCTCTCAACCAAAAAAATGTACAATCCTTAAATATGTTTACAATATCAGAATCCCAGTAACATATACCATAAAAAATAGATAAATAATTAAAAAACAAGCACACATGATTGGAA
Organism: Penaeus chinensis; assembly: GCF_019202785.1. Lineage (NCBI taxonomy): Eukaryota > Metazoa > Arthropoda > Malacostraca > Decapoda > Penaeidae > Penaeus > Penaeus chinensis. Next base: position 36,822,279 of record NC_061822.1, on the reverse strand, counting down.
ACACCCAATCTTTCGCTTCCCACCAATACTTCACATAATACACACGTCAAACCTGCAGATAAATAGTCTTTCAAATCACAGCTGGTTCTCTATATCTAAAAGCCAAAGGCCGATGCAGGCAAGTCATTATTTCATTAATCTGAGGGGGGAATGGGGTGGCATACATTCCAGCCTAAGGTGCAGATGCATAAAATAAGTAAAATTAAATGAACAAATGAATATAAAAGTAATGATAATTATTAAAGTTAACTCTAACAATAAATGCAGGCAATAACAGTGTTGGCCTAACTAAGAGCATGTAGGTTATAAATGGGTAAAATTGGATGACTGTTTACTAAGGCTTCCAACCATACCTTCCTTGACTGGGGCAGGGGCTGTGGGTGCCGCTGCAGTGGTTATGGTCGCCGCAGGGACCACTGTGGGGGGGTGCTTTGGGGCTGCATGTTAGGGAAGATAACACGAACTCAGCCTTGATATGTTTCAGCCAGCGTGTCATGATTGTTTGCCTTTTAATACCCCAAACAATCTGGTCTTCCAGATATATGCTTGCCAAGCTAATTAGCTTATCAGCTAGAGCAGTAATGATGTTCTTTAATTATTCTACCTCATTCAGTTCACTAGCATACTTAACCTGATATTATACCTATAACAAACCTGTACTTCCAGCACAAGAACTTTTCTGTGGTGCTGAGAAAACCAAAGGCAGAAACTTTCAACTGTTTCATAAACAGTATGCGAACTTCACTTCTCAAAGAGAGAACCCTATTCTGTATCAAAGTCAGGAGAAAACTTATACAGAGAGAGAGACCTATACCTGTTGATCACCTTACAATCATCAAAATTTACCTGCTGCCCTCTCCAGATTGGACTCATCGTCAGATGCACTACCCGGTGCTTCGGATGGAGATTGCTTGGTTTTCTTCCAGCGGAAAGAGCGGAAGGGGGACTTGGACCTAGAACGCACCCTCCGTCGCGACTCCTTACTAGCAGGAGTAGGGGCTGAACAGACAAAACAGGAACGCACAGGGTTCAGAACATGATTGGTGCAAACACCAGTTTGGCCTCAGTGGAAAATTTAGCTGATTATCTTTTTAATTTATGCAAGCTGAGCTCGACAGTAGGAAATGCTGCAATAAGGTGCAAAAAAAAAAGCACTGACATCACTGGAGTGTCCAAGTGCCAGGATGAAAGCAGAGTTCAGAGTGAAAGTAGACAAGAAAAAAAAAGTGCTTCTCCACTGAGGCCACCCATTACTTACACGGATCTCATTGCCCCTCACCACTTCTGGCAAGAAAGTGAAGCTTCAGGAACCCTCTAGCAGACAAAAGCATGCTATTCAAGCTATTTCAAGCAAGTAAAATAGGACACAAACTTCAAAGTGCTTCCTACATTTCTTTCTTTAGTCTGCAGTACTAATAACAGATCAATAGGTTTAACCAGCAAACACTGTCCGAGTTTTGAGGTATTCAATATATCAGAATGACAAATAAATGAGAGAGGCTCAAATTGGGATATTATTGATAATGGTAAGTAAAATTATAATTTAAATAGTCTTACTTTTAACCCCATTTTGCTGATAAACTTATTGCTGCAGCACTCAAAGACTACCTACCATAACAAGAAAAAAACACACATTCCAACATGCAAACAAATTTATATTTAAAAATCTAGCAACAGCACAAGGTGGCTAGCATACTTACCTCTTGTGAGTAAGCAAAGAAAGCACTTTTATCTGTATCACTTAACTTAATCTCAAATTTATATTCATCATTGATTTATTGCAAATGAAAAAAGGAAATAATCAAGTTAGAAAAAAAAAATTTACCATAAGAAAACTTTAAATCAAATAAAAATCACAGTGAACCATCCCTGTCTTAGAGGGGTGTACTCACTCGAGGCGAGGGGTGAAATCGACGACTTGGGTGGGAGAGTTGCCGAGCCCGGACGGGCTCTGACTGCAGCCGCTGTTGGGGTCGGGGTGACGGGAGTGGAGGGGGGCCGAGGGGTGCCAGGTGCACTTCCCCCCTTCACTGCAGCACCCTCTTCATGCTCTACAACACAGCATATCATGCATATCATGCTTCATGCAACAGTCATGCAAATCATTTAATATTCTATTTTTAAAAATAAATATATATAAATATATGCATATTTCTAACACACTGAAAAATCATATGAAACACATTCAATAAAATAACTATTAAAAACATATATATAAAGCAAATGATTTCATGCTAAAAAATAATTTTTTTTCACATTCCGAACACATATATCTAATGAGGCAACATAATACAACTACTACCAATGCAAAATAACAAAATACCTAAATCAGGTCTAGGCTGTATTCATTCCAAATGCTACACTAAATACCGATCCAAACGGGTTTTCACTACAAAAATATCACGACATGACACCTCACCTTGATCTCTGAAGAGAAACATTAATAACGCACTTTGACTGTCTGAACTGTGCAACCTTCACCACCCCAGCTTACACAAGAGATGATATCCAAGAAACACCATAAGAAACCATTACCAGTTGAAGAACCACTTGCTCCTACAATGTCAACCAAGTAGCAGAGGAGCTTCCAGCACCTACTATCAGAGCAACACACCAAGGAGCCCAAAAGAGCTTCCAGTTCCCACTAACAGATAAGGAAACATCAAACCCACAAAACTGACATCTCTTTGGACATTTTCTTTTTTCGACTACCACCACAAGAGATATCATCAATAAAAATAAAGCAATATAAATTACCATTGGTGAGGACTTACTCTTTTTAACTGTTTCTGGTTAAAACATACTGGCAACATCTTGTCATATTAGTTATGTCAGATAAATAAAATAAATGAATAAGTAATCATACAGACTAGCTGGGACAGTACTGGAGATGTGGGTCAACAAGTCAGGCAAAGCTCATCTTACAAAGCATGCCAGGAAAACACACTGGAAATTGATGTTCTTAGTGTAATGCACAAAGTGAAGCTATTTCATTTTTTATAATTATATAACAATCCTTCTATGCTTCAAAAGTATATCTGGTATGGCATGTGCCAAGAACTACTTCACGGATTGTATTCACACAAGGTTAAATCCTTAAAGCACTGTGACTGAGCAGCAACAACAAAAGTTGTGCAAGAAAAGCCTTCCACACATTGCCACAGCTGCATCTTACCTCTGGGCAAGGTATGGAGTTTGCCCCTGGTGGGGGAGGGGAGCAATGCTGTTGGAGGCTCCCCAGCTGCCACAGGATGGTGTAAATAAACAGATGTCTACTTAAGAAGTGCATTTCACTACCCTTGTGTGTGTGTGTGGAAAATGTATGCAAAGACTTTTACACATATCATAAAGAAGAAAACATGTCCAATGCCACTGCTGGCACCAATCAGAGTAGATCATCACTAAATACAGTAGTTTCAGTAACACTACTCTTTTGTTTCATGAAACTATGAAGCCGTGCAATTTAGCAGCCTGAGGTGTGGTGCAACTGCTATGTGCACACAAAAGAGTATTCTTTATGCTAATGTTCTCTGAAATTATGTTTCATAATAACTGTATCTTCTGTCCCAGCTTCCAATTATGTTGATGTAGTTGGATTCTGTGTATATGTTTGAAATGGATATCCAAATCTTCAAAAATTCAACAGATCTCAAATTCAGTTCATGCACATTGTTAGTCTACTTTGGTTAAATGTAATCACTGACAAAGTAAAAATACTCAAGACTGTTAGCCTTCCTTGTGGGCATGGTACAAGATTCCATCAATAAAAGTGAGTGGCATCAGGCTTCCCTTCCTAAAGTATTAGTTATCATCCCTTTTCAAATGGAGAAAATCTTCCATTCCCCAAATAATCCAACTACTAGATTTGATGATTAAGATATACTATATATCAAAATTCCAATTTCCTCATCTTTTTCAACTAATTTATCATCATTTCTAAAGTGATATTGTTTTACCTTCCTAGCATAACACTTCCAAACACTGTAATTAAGGCCCTTCCTTGTCTTATTAAAAAAGGAAGAACAAAATCTGACAAACCGTATACTTCCACTTAAATAAATGAATAACATGACAGAACTATCACATTTTCAATTTCTTAATCCTCATAGAATTAAACTATATATAATTTGATGTCCAAGTTCCAAATAATGGACTGATGCCACTTCCTCTGTACTTATATAAATGCTAGTACATCAGATTTGTGTCATGGTCAAACTGTTAACATTACAGGCTGCCTATCATCTATCCTTTACCTTCTCGTGATTCATCGTGCTCTTCACCATTAACATGTGAGTCATCTCCTGCACCATCAATTCTGCAGGATAGAGAGAGCCATTATTATTATCTTTTTTTTTTCAAGAACAAATAATATATATTTGTTTGTACTTGTTGTATAAAGAGGAAATATGATTATCATTGTCTTAGACATTGATGTCCTCCCACAGTTATAATGATCCTAATAATTCTACTAATAATAAAAATTACCTTTTGAAATATCAATAAATTAGACGCAAAAATAAAATTTAATCCATAATTTCAAGAAAAAAAAAAAATCTAAAAATCAGCACTGCTTACCCATCTGTTGGTTGGTCAGGTGACTGAGGAGGAGGAGCAGCTGCTTGTCTTGCCAACTCCTCTTGTCTTCGTCGTTCTTCCTCCTCCTCCTCTTCTTTCCTCTTGAGTTCTTTCAACTCAAACTGAAATTATAATCCAATAAATTTCAACTCACATTACAACCACAGTATGACACTCACTGGATGCTAAACACATCTATCTGCTATGCTAATCATTGCTTCATCACAGGAATGAATGACAGTATAAAATATAGAAGTTGTGATATGTACAGACACAGACATAAAAAAAAAAGAGTAAAATTCTAAAAAAAAAAAAAAAAAAAATAGACTACACATTATCCCCCCACAAAACATTGATCAAGCAAATAGTAGTTTTATTCATGCATTAGTAAAATCAACACCATAATAAAGAGCCAGTTCACTAAGCAAATAGTAAGCAAGCCAAAAATTCAAAAGCAAGTATTCACTTTCGAAGCTTTTAGTATACACAATAGTAGCTTAAAAAAAAAAATAAACATTACCTTCACCTGAGAGAGTGCATGCAGGTTATTTCTTGGAGTGTGTTTACCATTAGTGAGTTTAGGAGAGGAATCACAAGTGTTAGGAGGTGTTAGAGGAAAAGGAGATGCAGGAGAGGGGCACCCCTGTACAGAGACACCATCTAGCCTAGCTACAAGATGGTCCACATTACGCACTGTGTCTTTTAAGCCATTACAAGGAATAACTGGATAATAACTCATTATGGAATCATTATCTCCACAATACTGAGCATGGGACAAAACCTTTTCTCTCTCTGAATTCCTTAGGGCATCAGTGGAATTATTAACTATATCTGTTTTATCATCTAAGAGACTTTCATAACTCCAAAACTCTACAGAACCAGAAGGGTTGCTAAGTTCTGTGACATCAAGGCCTTCCCCCTCCATTTCATATATTGGAGGAAGGGTTGTGCTATCTCTCACATTATCAGCAAAACTGTATACCTGACTTCTCCCTATTCTCTGACAATTTTCACCTCCACTGTCATCTTCAGGCACCCTTAAAACAACATTATCAGTACATTCAAAACCAACATCCTGATGTTCATTCTTTTCAGAGAAGCAAAATTCTGTTATTCTATACAAAGACTCTTCTAGATAGGGAGCTTCATAATGATCTAGACTTACAAACTCGCCAACTGAACTTGATGATTTACAATCCCAGTCTTTTTGTGGTTCCTCTAGTAAAATCATACCATCTGATTTCTTATCATTTCTATCATTACCGACACTTGGAGAGGTGAATGGGCTGTCAACTGATGACACTTTTGAACTAATCATCACTGAATTCTCCACTGGATCACTAACAGGTCTGTCTATGTAATAACTACATCTCTGATTACGCATTTCTGCAAAGAGGTTATCAGTGTGTGAATCTTTTATGTGGATGGTCTGAGAGAGTTGTGGGTTTGAGCTTGAATTCAGTCTCTTTCTATGACGCTTCAAAGATCCTTTAGGATACATCTTAACTAATGAAATCTCAGACGACAATCTAATTGGAAAGCTGTGTCTGTTGGCTTGTATTTCTGTGAGTGCAGGACATGAAAATGCTGTAAAGAAAGCATGTACAGGGGTGGGTAAGGAATGACGACGCATGTTGGGTGGTCTTGGGGAATAGGGAGGAAGGGAGATGAAACAGTTGAATGAAGGAAGAACTTCTATGCTACTCCCATCACCCAAGGCATCTGATGGCTTCGGAGAATCTGTTTTTGCTATGGCTTCTAGCTGTAATTGTCACCAAAACAAATACATATACATGCAGGTACTAACAAAAGACAAACATGCAAAAGAATACCAAAATAATTAAAAGAGAAAATCAAGCTTTATTCCAGTAGTTCCCAAACTAGGATGTACACCGTTTATTCAAGGTATGAGATATCTAGCAGGGTTATTAGGGGCCAATTAATGCCATTTATAAATATATTCACCTGTCTATATACTCTATAGGGATTATTCATCAAAGCACTGAAATGACTTCTACTTCCATGTGTTTAAAAAAAAATTGTTTGACAAATGGAGGTAGGGAGCAAATTTTGGAAACTACTATTACAAGCAAAGAATTTAATGATAAAAAAAAAAACACACACACACTAAAGTTATAACAAACTAAGGTTAGAATATCATAGTAAAGGAAATTTTACCATTTTCAAACAGGAAAAAAAAAATGTGAGAAATATACAGCACAGTTATGAAAAGCAGAAAAAGTACCCAGAGATGAAAACAGCAGATTAACGGACATATACATAAAGTGAGGTATGAATGATTGCAGAATGATACCTTTTACATATCATACTGTCAATGCACTTTGAATACAAGTACAAAATATACTTGCAAAATTTACTCAAAATTATCCACATATCTCTTATGATTTATCTAGTCTAATATTTCCTGAATAACTGATTAATAAACCTGAAAGGAAAGTCTCTTACAACCTGTATTTTGCTCCTCACTTCCAGGTGAGATGCAGAATGTTTTAATAAAATTAAGCAAAATACACCTCATATTAGCTAAAAATCTATTACACCTCAAGTCAAATTACCATCTTCTACAAAAACAATGCATTCTTGTTAGCCTCTCCAACAACTAAATTCACCACAAGTAAAACAAAAAATATATATATAAAAAACACATTAATGATAAATCAGAAGTGGGAAATAAAAACTAAGTTCACCCAAAGCTAAAGGTTCGGTCATTGCTCTGGTACTGTAACTTCAACATATGAACTGTATGAATAACCAGCAAGGCTTTAGAAGAATGAAGAATATACATTATAACAGAGTTAATCAAAATAAAGATGTATGAAGTTGTATATGTATATCTAAGTTTGCTCAATCTTTTCCAATTTTCTAAAGTCACGAGCTGGTTTGGAGTGAAATTAAATTTGCATACAAAGCTTCAAGTACCAACACATATGCACCTGCAGCTAAAAAGAAAGAAAGAAAAGTAAAATAAATCAAACTGGGGTAATGTTTTCCATGGTTTTAATAACTCTGCACTTATAGTTATAGTTATTACCCGGCTTTATTTTGTTTATAGACTTTATTTTGTAAACAAAATAAAAAATATAAAAAATACATAAATAAATCAAGAAATATGTTATATATTAACTTCCATTTAAGCAGATCATTTATTTACGTTGGTAATTTATAATCTCTTATCAACACTCACACCACACTTGCTAACTCAAATTCACTTGTACTGAAGTTCAATATCTAAACGTGTCAAATGTTTATATTCAAATTTCCATTTGCCTATGGCAAACATTGAAAAATTTAACACGTTTAAATAAATATTCCCACTAGTATACAGTCTATCTGCTCATACATCCTAATTCCTCTTAGAGTAATATAAAATAATTATGATAGTAATCAATTACTTTAATGTATCAACACAAGCTACTTAACTAGTAAAGTAAAAACCTCCCATATAGTACATGAGGTGAAGTTAGGCAGGTGGGTCAGGCTGGTTTAAACAAACTTCTGGTACGATAACTTGGCAAGAGTGCTGACTGCATCAACATCCTTCTCTTTGAGAAATTAATAATAAAAAAAAATAAATAAAAAATAAAGAGAGTCCTTAAGATGAATCTTGTTCAACCAAGCTAACCCATTCAGCAATGAGTGTAGGCACAAAAGGCTACAACAGAGCTCACAGTGATCATAAAGGATAATACTGAAACACTCAGCAAGAGAGAACTGCAGGAAGAAAAGGACTGAATCTACAATACTCTTCAAATGCTTTCCCCCTTCGTGTACATGTAAGACTATTATTTCTTTATGTATCATAAACAGACTTTGCACAATCAATCCTTTATGAACATTGTTTTGCATCAAACATTCACCGGGTCATCATCTGTGTAGCGTTGACCATAGTACAGAGCACGGCCTTGTTCGTCTGTTAGGCCTAGCCGCTTATCCTGTTCCCGCAATTCCAGCTATTATCCAGGTAATACATTCCATCAGTGTGAATATTCCATCTAGATTCATAAATAACCTACATATTCATCACTCTTCTTTTCACTCCAAATTTCTATACTGTACCAAGTATATGTAAAAAAAAAAAAAAAAAAAAAAAAAAAAAAAAAAAAAAAAAAAAAAAAAACTGTCTAGAGTGAAAAATATTTTCAACACTAAAAAGAAACAATGAAATAGTCAAACCCCCTTATCTTATGATGTACATATGACCAATATCAATAAACTCAACTACATACATTACTGCTTATGGAAATTCAGTCAATAATTTGCCTCTAGAATCTCCTAAGAATATAAGTGCACTACGTAATAATAAATTCAAGTTTATCTATATAAGGTTAAAAATACAAATTCCCAAATACCAAGCACAATCACACCAAAGATGTAAAAGGCATATACATGTAAAAAAAAAGCTTTCATTAAGAAGAACTTTCTTTTATACATATCATTCATTCATATACAACATATAGAGACAGAGACAGACACAGACAGATCTATACATATACCCAATATATATACACATAATACCACACCATACCTATCACCAATATCTAAGAAGAGAGAAAAGAACTACACTTAAGTCTAAATTACATGTAGGAGGAAGCCTTACCGTTGTTAACCTCTCAAGCGCAGCAAACCGTTCCTCCTGAGCTGAACACGCCTTCTCAAAGGCTTCGTGCTTTTTGATGAGATTTTCCACATCATCAATTGACCTCTGAAAAGAAAACAGTATGTGTACATAATTGCTCCAAAGAACAATGAAAAATTTAAAACTACTAATGACTACAACTACTAACAACTACAACTACTTAAAACTACAACTACTACTACTAAAAAAAAAGAAAAAAAAAACATTTATAACATAAACAAAAAAAGAACCTGGGCACTGACCATCATCAACCAATTCATAAGTTCATCAATAGAACTTACTCCAAGTTCTGTCGAAGTTAGGTATGGTTCCTGTGCCATTAGCCACTGTTCAGCAACTGAAGCATCACGAGCAAACTGGTACACCTCCAGAACTGAAAAAAAAGTAGAAATGTTATTAATTAACAAGGAACATTGCCATACTAGCATATACTAGCTTAAAATAAATTTCACCTATTGAGTTGTCAATACTTCTTTGTAGTTTAAAAAAAATTCTTCCTATATTTAGAAAACTGTTATTTTCCAACAAGACAAGAACTCCATAAATCAAAACCACTTACTGAGCTGCAAATGTTCCCATCGTTCCTCCCAGCGCTGAAGCATGTTGTTGCGCTGGTTACTCAAAGACATCAACTTGTCTTTAATCTCTCCTGAAGCATAGTGGTTGCGAGAGAGAAGTTCTTTTCCGAGTGACACACACACATTGAAGTTGTCTTCTCGAGCGTCAATTTCCGCTTTCAGGCTCTGATGGTTATTCATTAGTAATTCTACACCACTAACATCCCTGAGAGAGAAAAAGAGAGGAGAATGAATAAACAAACAAACAAAGTTCAATTCTGGCCTCTATTTATTGCACAAGCCCAATGCAACTGAAAACTGTATAATCCATAACATAGGCTCTTAATCTTTATGCCACTATGTTCCCTTTAGTAGGTGGTCCTTAACCCCTTGGTGACGGGTGTAGAAAACTAAAAGAAAACTCTACGCTCTGGCGATCAATGGCAACGCACCGACTTTGAGCGCGGGAGTTTGGTACATCAGGCCAAATCACCGCCTCGGAGCACTTTGGCGCACCGCCACGGCATACAGCCGCATGCCATATTTCAAGCGGTTTGTTATGACGTCCAGAGATGTGACCCAATAGGAAGGGGTTAACCACACACTCCTCTTTACATTTTCAACCAAATAATCAAACTACGCTCCTGGTGACATGTGATACATCAAAGCAATAAAATTGCAGAGAACAAGCCGATCTTGTTATGAGTTTCTGTTCCAACTGCCAGGCAGTATGGTATGACAAGTCAAGACATCAAGATTCAGACTTAATTTTACAAGAATTAGCACATCTAAAGATTTTTGGTTACTTTAAGGTTAGTTACAGCTGCAAAACACAAAATTACTTATTGCAGCATTTAGACATTTGTTGTGTTTACTTGTGATGTTCTGACCAGTCTATTCTGAGTTCCCATATTTTTCCTTATGCGAGGTAAGATTGGTCAAGTGGACGTAAAAAACCTTAATCATGAAAAGGACTATCATTTATTACTAACCATACCTCATTCATACAACAGTTCTTTGGGCTGACTCATACAGACCATGAGACTGTAATTGGAATGAACGTTATATGCCGAGAAAAAGAATGATGAGGTATCAAGAAAACTTCTATGAGTCAGACAATCACCCTATCAGTACCTGCACACACACACTGAAAGATTTGGTTTTGCCAAGGAGTTAATGAGGAGAGAATCTTGTATAAGCCACACTTGTTAACATCTAGGATCAGGGAGACATAACCATCACGTCATGGCTGATGGCCGGGTGATTGAATTTTCCATGATGGCAAAATCAAACTATGGGCCGGGGTGATGAAATTATGCCATCAAGAAAAATTTGGCTGAAGGCCTGGGTGATGATAATGACTTGCCACCAGTGCACAAAGATCTTGGAGGGTGATAAGACTAAGTGGGCATTTAGGAAGGGGCTCTAGCATTATTTCCACCAACTGTTTAGAAATCTGTTCCACGTAAAACAATTCCTTACCTTGGCTTTTCTGTAGTGTTCATCTGCCGAATAACATCATCCATCCAGAGGATAAGTGTGCGCACCATATTGAAGAATTTGAACAAGTCACTAGTGTCGTTGAGTTTGATACGACGATCCTCACACATTCCTTGCATGTTCAACCATGCAGACACAACCTCAGCTTCTCTGTTTGTAATCTCTCTCGCCTTATCACCAGCATAAGCAGCTTGGAGCTTGGATGAGTCTTCTTGAATTTGTTCCACCTGAAAGACCATATAGCAATCAGTTCATTATTCTAAAAATCTCTTACCATTATTTTTTTTCTCTCCCTCTCTACTTCAGTAAGCAACATCTAAACTTTATTTTGATCAATAGCCATAAGAAGATTGAAAACTAGCTTTGGAATATTCCCTTACCTGTTGTTTCAACATGACCAGATCCTGCACAAAGTTCTGATGTTTCCTCTGTAGTGCAGATACTGAACCTGCATCACGCCCAAGCTCATCCGAGATACTGTTCTGTTTCTCCAAAATTCGGCTAAGAACATCCTTGCAATCATGGAAGAATTTGTGGAGTTCCCATGAAGCTGCCAACATCTGGGTGCGTGTCTCAATCAACTCTAGGAGGTCAGCCCAAGATTCATTCAAGCCATCCTTCCATTCTGCTATCGTTGCTGCATCAGAATGGCCAGCTGATATGAGCTGATCAGCAATCTCGTTAACAGCTGCAACACGTTCTGTTCCAGTTGCCTCTGTATCACGAGCGAATTCCTTAAATCTGTCTCGTAGCATCTGAAAACAAATGCTCATCTTAAGTGAAAAAATAAAATAATCATGGAATTTTGTAATGCACTTTACTTTCAAACAATTTTTCTACAAAAATCAATACCAGAACCAGAATGACGCATATTACCGTGACATGTTCATAATCTTGTCCAAGTTCATGAGATCCTGCAACCACTTCCCTCTCAGCAATCCATTGTTCCAAGTCATCAACCTCACGGTTAAGCATGAACAATTTGAGAGCTTCATCCAACTTACTACGGCGCTCAACTGCCAGATCTCTCAGTCCTGCATACAACTTATCAATTTGGGATTGTCGGATACCAATCTGTTCACTGTTTAATAGAAGGGAAAATCGGTTACATAAAAAAGAACAAACCATCACCTATAGTACAATGCAGGTGATAAAGCTTATTCACTAAAACCTTGAATTTAATTAGATGCCTAAACAACTCACCCAGACTGGTCTTTCTCTGAAGGGAAGTACGTGACTAACATTGTGGTTGAGATATTAACTGAGACCGCCAGTTTTCTTGAGTAGAGAGCCTTACTCAAACATGAAAATAACTAATACTTGCAAAACCTCACACTCGTCTTCACACAGTAGCTATCACTAAACACACTGAGTGTGTACCCTGGGAATAACCTGATTCAGTGTCCAGTTTCATCTTTCAACCTTGATTTTCTCACCAAGATAGAGTTTCAAGATCACACTACACTCCATATAAGTCCTCACTTCACTCTGCTCTTTTATAATGATGGTCTAAAGGGTAGAAATTACTTACATAGAATGCATCATGTTTTGGTACCATCAAATAATTTCTCTATTATTGTTTGGTTTATAACTTAGCACACTTGCCTGTGTGTGTGTGTGTGTTTGTGTGTGTGTGCCAGTGTTTGTGTGTGTGTGCTGTGTGTGTGTGTGTGTGTGTGTGTGTGTGTGTGTGTGTGTGTGTGTGTGTGTGTGCGTGTGCGTGTGCGTGTGCGTGTGCGTGTGCGTGTGCGTGTGCGTGTGCGTGTGCGTGTGCGTGTGCGTGTGCGTGTGCGTGTGCGTGTGCGTGTGCGTGTGCGTGTGCGTGTGCGTGCGTGTGCTTGTGCTTGTGCTTGTGCGTGTGTGTGTGTGTGTGCCTGTGGCTGTGTATGTGTGTGCCTGTGTGTATGTGTGTGCCTGTGTGTATGTGTGTGCCTGTGTGTTTGTGTATGTGTGTGCCTGTGGCTGTGTGTGTGTGCCTATGGCTGTGTGTGTGTGTGTGTGTGCCTGTGGCTGTGTGTGTGTGTGCCTGTGGCTGTGTGTGTGTGTGTGTGCCTGTGGCTGTGTGTGTGTGTGTGTGTGTGTGTGTGTGTGTGTGTGTGTGGCTGTGTGTGTGTGTGTGTGTGTGTGTGTGTGTGTGTGTGTGTGTGTGTGTGTGTGTGTGTGTGTGTGTGTGTGTGTGTGTGTGTGTGTGTGTGTGTGTGTGTGCCTGTGGCTGTGTGTGTGTGTGTGTGCCTGTGGCTGTGTGTGTGTGTGTGTGCCTGTGGCTGTGTGTGTGTGTGTGTGTGCCTGTGGCTGTGTGTGTGTGTGTGTGCCTGTGGCTGTGTGTTTGTGTGTGTGCTTGTGGCTGTGTGTGTGTGTGTGTGTGTCTGTGGCTGTGTGTGTGTGTGTGTGCCTGTGGCTGTGTGTGTGTGTGTGCCTGTGGCTGTGTGTGTGTGTGCCTGGGGCTGTGTGTGTGTGTGCCTGGGGCTGTGTGTGTGTGTGCCTGGGGCTGTGTGTGTGTGTGCCTGGGGCTGTGTGTGGGTGTGCCTGGGGCTGTGTGTGGGTGTGCCTGTGGCTGTGTGTGTGTGTGCCTGTGGCTGTGTGTGCCTGTGGCTGTGTGTGTGTGTGCCTGTGGCTGTGTGTGTGTGTGCCTGTGGCTGTGTGTGCCTGTGGCTGTGTGTGCCTGTGGCTGTGTGTGCCTGTGGCTGTGTGTGCCTGTGGCTGTGTGTGCCTGTGGCTGTGTGTGTGTGTGCCTGTGGCTGTGTGTGTGTGCCTGTGTGTGTGTGTGTGCCTGTGTGTGTGTGTGTGCCTGTGTGTGTGTGTGTGTGTGCCTGTGGCTGTGTGTGTGTGCCTGTGGCTGTGTGTGTGTGCCTGTGGCTGTGTGTGTGTGCCTGTGGCTGTGTGTGTGTGCCTGTGGCTGTGTGTGTGTGCCTGTGCCTGTGCCTGTGTGTGTGCCCACACACGCACATGTATGTATTAATCATGAATAAACACATACATGCATATATTAGCTTAAACTAACCTGTCAGGATGGCCTTCATTGATGAGATGTCTAGCTGTCTCTCCTAGTTGTCTTATCGTCTCAGCATAGTCATCAACAGAGTTTTCTAGAGTTTGGTGTTTCTTCATCAGGTTCTGTGCGGAGATTTCATCCTTGCCTCTGTCCTCTACCATCATGTATAACTCTTGCTCACTCATCCATACCTCAGCTTCACCTGCATCAAAGAGGTACTGTTGTGCTTTCTCAGACACCAGGAGTTTCGATCGCCTGTGTTCCATAGCATCTTTGAGTTTGGTCCAGTGATCGAGCAGATCCTCAAGCAGTTTCTGGAATTCTTCAGCATCCACATGTCCCTCTTCAATGAGCTTCCTACCATTGTCACAGACTAAATTAATTCTAGGTTCGTGGTTATCAATCTCTGTACTAAGGGACTGGAGTTTCTTCTTTAGCATGTGGACGGTGAACAGGGAGTTGCCATAATCAGGGCTTGTTGCTAGAGGCATTTTCTCTAAAATCCAGAGCTTCTCATCCTCAACATCTCTCCTGAACTGGTATGCCTCTTTCTTCTTGGCTAACAACACATTGCGTTCAACAAGAGGAGCTTTAAGGGACTCAAATTTGGCTTCCACTTTTGACTTCATGTGTTTGATTTCCTCTGTCTTCTCAGGTGTCATGCGCTGCAGGTAGTCTGCCTGGCTCTCCAGTTGTTCAACCTGCTTGGCCTTAACAGCCATCTGTGTCTCAATCATTTGTTGCTTCTGCATAAGAATGTTTACAGATGTCAGATCCATTCCAGTGTCTCCACCTTCAATCTGCTTCTCAAGATCTGTCATCCAGGTGTCAATGTCATCACATGTCTGTTCATAAAGCACCTGTCTGTTAGCATCAAAGAGTCGTTCTCCCTTTTCTTTAGTGGTGGTTTCTAGGGCATCAAAGTGTTGATTTAATTCCGATATCTTTGGTCCAATTAGTTCAGCCATTTCGGGCTTCTCTTTTACCAACACTTCTCCAGCTTCTTGTACTCTAACCAATCTGTCTTTGTTACTAGCAATTTCTGCTTCGAAGGCCTGGTGTCGGGTCCATTTACTGTGAACTGTCTTAGCTGATCGGTAGCTCTCATCTTGAGCAATGATATGTTTTTCTTGTACCCAATCATTAAGTTCTTCGCAATCTTGAAGGAACTGATGGACTTGGAGTTGGTCCCGTAGGCGTTCCATCTGTTCCATGGCGCGATCTCTATTCTGCTGTCGGCGTTCTTCAATATTTTCTGCCTTTTTCTGAATTTTGTCAGCAGCAAAATGTTCTTCATCAAGTAATCTCTGAGCAAACTGGCAGATGCCATTGATCTTCTCATCATTAGCTTCCATGGTAGTAAGGAATGCCTCATGCCTCTTGATAAGGTTCTCTGCCTGTTCCAAATTGGTTGGAGTCTCATCCTTGCTAAGGTAATGTTCCTGTTGACTGAGGAGAACCTCTCCCTGTTTGGCATCACGCAAGAACATCTGTAAGTTAAGGGACTGTGACAGAAGTTCCTGTCTGTTCTCCCACATCTGGTGCAACTCTGCCCATCCATCCTTGAGGGCCTTCAGTCTCTCTCTCAAGAACATGTACTGTGCATCATCTGCTGGCGTAACATCTTCTGCTGTAATACGTTCACCATACTCCATCATCTTAATATAGTCTTCTGTGTAATTATCAATCTCCTCGCGAATGGACTGGTGCTGGCTCAGCAGCTTCTCTGCTTCTGCAAGATTTGAAGGAATATCTTCTGATGCCACATCTGTCATTGTCTTGGTTAACCATGACTGGAAGTGGTCCAAATCTCTCAAGAAGCGATGAAGATCACCAGCCTCTTCAAGTTTAGCATCACGCTCCTTGAGAAGCTGAGTGAGTTGGTCCCACACTGAACGGATCTGTTCAATGCGCTCACGGATGAGTTCAGCCTCTTCTGGATGATCTTGGCTGATCTTATCTGCTTCACTTTCAAGGGCATCAAGTTTAGCCTGAATAGCTGCCAGGTCTCTTTCCATGCCAGAGAGACGACGCTGGAGTGTCATGATGCCACTGAGATCTGTGCCTAGGTCGGCAGTTTCCATCAACACACGTTTCTTATCTTCAATCCAAAGAACTGTTTCTCTACATTCAATATGGAATGTTTGAACACCATGGGCAGAGCTGAGTTCTTCACGCTTGCTTTCTGCCTTTTCTCTGAGCTCGGCCCACCGTTGGTTTAGCTGGTTCTGACGGGCAATGATGTCCTCTGAGTTAGGATGCTCAACGTGCAACAACTGACGAGCCAGCTGGTTCACAACTGCTACTCGACTAGCATTGGCATTCATTTCTTGTTCAAATCCTTCATATCTGTGCTTCATGATCTCACAGTCTTCAATGTCCTTAGCTGGCACCATGGTAAGAAGCATACGCTCCTTTTCTGCAATCCATTGTTCAACACCATCTGCCTCTGTGAACAATTTATATAGTGACAGAGCATCCAGCAATCTCTGCTTGCGCACCTTAGCCAGTTCAAGCAATTCTTTGTATCTACGATCAATCGATGCCAATCTTTCGATGACCACAGGTGATTCTCTGTCAACCTCATTGAGCTCTGATGCCTGTTGGTGCAACTGTTCAATTGTGCTAGCATAGTTCTTCAGCTCATCAGTAACATCCTTGTGTTTCTTCAAGAGAGACTGCACAGTGGCTTCATCCCTGCCAGTATCTTCACTTGATACCAGTCGCAAAATATCCAACATCCAGGTATCAACATCATCGGCTTCTGTGTAGAATTGATGCAGGTCTACAGCATCGGTCAGCCTCTTCTTACGGTTGGCTGATCTCTCTGTAAGGGTAGTCCACATGGTCATAATTTCATCAATTCTTTCCTGAATCTTATCAGAGCCAAAGTGTTGCTGAGCAATAAGCTCTTCTCCACTCTTGACAACTGCCTTGAGTTGTGGATCATGTGACAACAACTCTTCTTCAACTGTTTTGTGTTTGGTCAAGAGCAAGTTTACAGTAATGAGATCATGCCCAATGTCTGAGGTGGAGAGAATCTGTTCTTTCTCCTTGATCCAGTTCTCTTCCTCTGCCATGTCCCAGTAGAACTGCCACAACTTGCGTGACTCTTCCAGGCGGAGACGCCTCTCAACAGCCAACTTGACAAGCTCACCATATGCATCTTCGAGTTGCTGCACACGCTCCAGCACAATAGATGGGTCACATGGACGATATCCTTCAACCTGTTCATCATCAAGGAACCGCTGAGAATGTTCAATTACTGTCTTGACACGTTCACCCAAGACATTGATGTCAGCCTCCAGCAGAGAGTGCTTCTGTAACAAGTCCTCCACACCCATGAGATGTTTTCCATAGTCTTCACTCAGGAGACGGAGCTTCATGTCTTCCATGGAGTCCAAGATATACATCATTTCCTGGAAGTTCTGTTGCAATTGTAGAGACAGTTCAAGCCTCATACGGCGCAGCCTGAGAAGCTCAAGCAGGTAGTTCCAGAGGCGTAGCACGTTGTCTTTCCTAGCATTGATACGTTCGATATCATGATAACGTTCTGCTTCTAGCTCATTAGCAACTGAGACTACTGCCTGTACACGCTCCTCATAAGCAAATATGTCTGTCTCAATGGCTTCGTGCTTCTTTGCTGCAGCTTCAACAGCAGCCAGATCAAAACCAAAGTTATCCTGGGAAACCAATCTCTGGTTCTCAGACAACCAGGTCTCTCTCATGCCAGCCTTACGGTTGAACCTAGCAGCAAGTTGTGCAAGCTTCTCTTGACGAATGAGTTCCTCTCTCAATGCCAACTCACGTTCATGCTCAGCCTTCTCCAGGCGTTCCCAGGCCTTGTTGATGTCACTAATCATCTTGCCCTCCTTTGGCAAATAGGGTTTCTGGTTATTGGCTCTCATTTTGGATTGGAGAGTGAAGAGCAGCACCTCCAGGTTGCCCTTCTCAACGAATTTTGGTGGTTTCTCCACAGTGCGGTAAGTATTGAATTGTGTGAGCTGCGTTTGTACACCAGTAAGCGAGTTGGTGAAAACTCTGTCATTTAGGGATTCAATAGTGACTTCAATCCACTTCAGTAAATCTGATGTAAGACTCTCATATTCCCTAATCATTCTGTCATTCTCCATTGCAATACCTACAACCTTGCCAATACGTTTGCCCTGGACTGTCTCCTGCTTGAGTTTGGAGAAGTAGTGGTAGTAGGTGACAACATAGGTGATAATTGACTTCTCATCAGGCTGTTCAACAAAGACATCCTCTGCATCCAACAGTTTGGTGAGACCTAACTTGTTTTCTGCAACATTGAAGGCATTATTGAGGTTGTACATTGCATTTGACCGTGACAATTTCTCATACTGAATCAAGTCAGGCCTGTGCTTGTGAATGATAGCATTGAAGGCTAAACCATCCCTCCATGAGGTGGTAAAGTTCCTGATGTTAACATTATGATAACCAGCTGTCTTCATCTGGCACCAGAGGAGTAAAGCATCCTTAGCACTCTTGGTCTCTTGGTTCTCAGTCTCTTCAATGGTGATGTCTTGGATCTGGAAGCGAAGGATGATAGTCCAGATAAGACCAAGTGTGAGGCGAGCATTGCCATCCACAATATCATGGGAACCCATGTTCTCCAAGTGGACTCGCTGATCACGAAGGAACTGAAGAGCTTTGTCTACATTTTCCAAGCAGTGAATTCGCATCTTTCCTTTGGTCGGTCGTGGCTGTAAGTAATGAGAAACAAAAACTATAAGAAAACCTTCATGTACTGAAACATACTTGTTTTATATCATACTAACATATTCTCTGTCCAGTATATCACAAGTTTTTTAACATATATATTACAGGCAATACTACTGACCAATCTCTCTCCTGAAAGAATTTCCAGGAGTTTGATGAGCTGCTTTCCATCTCGTAAGTCCACATATAGGTCTCCTATACGTGCGTTCACTCGTACCAGGTGGGAATTCACCCATTTCATGAAAGTCTTCTTCTGCACGCTCTCTCTCTCATCTAAAAATAAAAGGAATTTATCAAAATATATTTAACTAATGTAATATCACTTTAAAGATATCTAGAAAAAAAAATTCACTCTTGCTGTACATATATGGCTGTCTTTTGGAAAATCAAAAGAAAAACTTACACTTCAAGACCTGACTATAATGAAATACAGATAAAAAAGATAAGATAAAGAATTAACAAATGGTGTGAACATGAAATTTCAAATAATATATACACTATGTTGGAAAGGAAGGTATGAACAGTAGTATTTTTGCAAAAGTATGATGGAAGAATATAATTTCAATATTATGCCACCCGAGTTTACCATCTATATTTAAGCTATTATACCATGTGAAATATATTATTTCATTTTATTTCTATCATAACCCATTGCTACTTGGTAAATATACTATTGAGTGTAGTTTTCTTGTGTGAATTCTGTTTGCACATAAATGCCTCTGCAAGTGCTCATCCACAAAGGAACACAATAGTATACTATGTGGCCTCACCTGATTTCCTCTTTCCCAGAGTTTTTTGGGAAAAATACTCTCTAATGCTATTAATATTAATGTTGATATTATCATTACTGATATCTTGAATTTTATGTTAACAATACTAACAGCAAAAAAAAATGAAATAGGTAAACAGGTGAGACAGGTTATAAGACTAGTTATTAACTCTTTGGTGATTAAGTGCTTGTGGAGCCATCCATGTGTGTAAAGACAATTAATAAACAAAGAAATCTATGCACATGTTTCTTAGCCATCCCAGCATCACCAGCTTAACTGCTATCTTGTAAGAACATTGCAAAATAATTAAAAAGGGGAGTTCCTACAGCATATTATCTTACAAATGCTTACAAATTTATATCCTGTACAAAAGGTTAACTGGTAATTCCTGCGTCATTTTTCAAATCACAAAGCCAAAAATATAAATACATTTCTACTATTACTGATCTAAATCAGTATACCAATAAGTATAAATCCATAAATCCTCTGTTAATTTCCAATATAAAAAGGATTGTTCTAGTATGGCTCATGTAAACCACATTCTAGAGTATTTTTGGAAATGAAAATATTCACTTTCACTCATACTTCAGTGTTCAGAGAAATATATACTGCCTATATAATTAATTTCTCATCACAGAAAGAAGTGTAAATACAAGTGTATGCAAGAGTGCGAGTTCAATTACAATTACACCATACCTGTAGGTGTAATTGTAGATACAAGTTTTAAATATAGGTATATACGGAAATATATCTAAGAGTACATCACTATGTTTTCCATAAGTAACATATCACCTTTTAAGACTCTGATATGATGTTCCATTGTAGAATACCAAGGTTCATTTTCCCCTCCAACACTTGTTGTCCGACGAACATCTTGCGTACGAACCTTGATTTGACGGACAGACTGAGTTCGACCAGGTGTCCAGTGTGAAAACTTAAAAACTGCACCTTTGTCACAACTTTTGGGAGAGCTCATAGCATCTAAAGAACATTCACTAGATGACTGTGAAGCTGATCTTCCAGACGTCCTAGTAAACCCCTCTCGGACTTTTCCAGCTGTAATACTCTCTGTGGCTGAATCCTCCCACTGTGTAATACTTTCCTTCCACTCTGTTCCTTGACAGGTTTCTCGAAAAGGATTTTCTGAATCTCCATCAGCAACATCTTTACCATCAAAATTATACTGCTTGTCTTCAGTAAATTCTGCATTGTTTGCATCTTCTTTTCTATTTGTGACAGTGCCACATATTTTTTCAACTGACATTTCTTTCCCATACTTGTCCAATATCTGTTCACTGCCACCAATCTGACCAAAGCTTTGCTCCCAGGCACCTTTCAAAGCATCATGCCATGAGCCATCTTTCTCATCATCAGTCTGTTTTCCACTGATAATGGTGGAGTTGCCATGATCAATTTGTTTTTCTTGAGTATTGTACTCTAATTGAAAGCTTTTCTGACTATCAACTGTACATTGTATCCCCCCTGAAACCTGTTCAGTAGTAGTGTGCTTTACAATAAGCAATCCTGCTTGAGGAATCTGCTTTCCTTCTTGGGGACTCTGAGAAGTAAGGACAGCATCAATAATTTGATTTTTTTCAATGGGCTGAGTAATTTGCTGAACCTCAACTAACTGTTGGTGAATAATCTGATTTTGATCTGCTTCATCAAGATGATGAATAACTCCATCTTGTATGCTATATGACTGCTGTTGAGAATTTTCCTCTCTACTAAATGAATGCTTGTGGGTAATATTTTGTGCTTCATAAGAATGTTGGGAAGAAAACTGTTGAACCTGCTGAACATCAACTGATCGCTGTTGGAGATGTTCTGTTTCAATTGTCTGATGATGAGTAACATGCTGAACTTCTATGGACTGCTGATAGTTGAGTTCTCTTGTTCCTTCCACTTCCTGATAAGTAACCTGAAGATCATCTCCAGTTTCATGGACAAGAGGCAAACCTCTCTCACTAACTTCTTCCCCCTGAGCCCTTTGTAAGTCTTTCTCCATCACGTAGTGTGCAGTGAATCCAAATTAGCCTGAATAACAATTGCAGTTACTGTTCCTATCTAATGACTCAGAAGGCTCCTAGAAAGCCTAGTTTACTTCACATAGCACCATGAACAAATAGAAGAGATCATCATAGGATGTCCACTAATAATATCATCATAAACATTGATTGATGAATCAAGCTAGCACTGTTCACCCACAACAATTACAACCAATACTGCCGGTGGATGGCCAAGAGACTGACCCAGAGCTACCTGATCCTTCTTATCATTATGCTACTGCCAGACTCACCTTACAATACAATGCTGTCTAAAATTACACATATTCAGTTAATGACATTCATGAGATGTTATTAAATCACTCATGACAAACACAGTTTTACTTTACCAATTGAAGTCAGCCTTAAAGGACTGTAAAAGAGTAACAAAATAAACAAATATGAAACACTGGCATCCACTCTGTAACAGTGTGTTATCAGTATGAGTTGGCTTAATTATCTTTGACAAAAACTGTTTAATCTATTACATCACATATTTTATAGTATAACTTCACATAAACTTACTCAGTGCAGTATGACCTATCTGTTTCCTACATTTTTTAAACAGAAAAAAAAACACATTATCATTGCATTTTCTGACACTCTCATGTCCTGACTGACATGTGCTATGGCATACAAAAGAGCATATCTTCTCCATTCCCTAAGAACAACAACAATAAAAAACAAACTGAAATACTATAGAAAATACTATAGCTCATACTGAAGACTTTAGCTTAAAAACAAAAACATCCTGCTGTTCGGCTAGGAATTACCAGGACAAGCAGCAAAGGGTGACTACAATATCCTGTACGAGATAAACGCAACTCTAAACTCTAAAGACAGTCTTATATAAGAGAACAACAAACAAAGAGATGTTCTACATGTACGTGCATATGTGTGTGTATCTGTGCTTGTGCTTGTGTCTACGTGTGCATGTGTTTGTGTGTGTATATGTGTACATGTTTGTGTACATAATGTGTGTGTGTGCATTGTGTACATAATGTGTGTGTGTGTGTGCATTGTGTACATAATGTGTGTGTGTACATTGTGTACATAATGTGTGTGTGTGTACATTGTGTACATAATGTGTGTGTGTAAGTGTGTGTGTGTGTGTGTACATTGTGTACATGTGTGTGTACATTGTGTACATGTGTGTACATGTGTGTACATGTGTGTGTGTACATGTGTGTACATATGTGTGTGTACATGTGTGTGTGTACATTGTGTACATGTGTGTACATGTGTACATGTGTGTGTGTACATGTGTGTACATATGTGTGTGTACATGTGTGTGTGTACATGTGTGTGTACATGTGTGTGTACATGTGTGTGTACATTTTGTGTACATGTGTGTGTGTACATTTTGTGTACATGTGTGTGTGTGTACATTTTGTGTACATAGGTGTGTGCGTGTGTATGTACTCGTGCGTGTGCGTGTGCATGTGCATGTGCATGTGCATGTGCATGTGCATGTGCATGTGCATGTGCATGTGCGTATGCGTGTGTGTACATGTGTGTGTGTACATGTGCGTGTGTATATGTGTGTGTGTGTACATGTGCGTGTATATATGTGTGTGTGTGTGTGCATGTGTGTGTGTGTGTGCATGTTTGTGTGTGTGTGTGTGTGTGCATGTGTGTGTGTGTGTGTGTGTGTGTACATGTGCGTGTGTATATGTGTGTGTGTGTGTGTGTGTACATGTGTGTATGTGTGTGTACATGTGTGTACATGTGTGTACATGTGTGTATGTGTGTGTACATGTGTGTATGTGTGTACATGTGTGTATGTGTGTACATGTGTGTATGTACGTGTGAGTGTGTGTGAGTGTGAGTGTGAGTGTGAGTGTGAGTGTGAGTGTGAGTGAGTGTGAGTGTGAGTGTGAGTGTGAGTGTGAGTGTGAGTGTGTGTGTGTGTGTGTGTGTGTGTGTGTGTGTGTGTGTGAGTGTGAGTGTGAGTGTGAGTGTGAGTGTGAGTGTGAGTGCGAGTGCGAGTGCGAGTGCGAGTGCATGCGTGTGTGTGTGTGTGTGTGTGTGTGTGTGTGTGTGTGTGTGTGTGTGTGTGTGTGTGTGTGTGTGTGTGTGTGTGTGTGTGTGTGAGTGAGTGTGTGTACATGTGTACATGTGTGTGTGTGTGTGTGTGTACATGAGTGCATGTGTGTGTGTGTGTGTACATATGTGTGTGCAGGTATGCGTGTGTACATGTGTGTGTGTGCGTGTGCGTGTGTGTGTGCATATGTGTGCGTGTGTGTGTGCATATGTGTGCGTGTGTGTGCATATGTGTGCGTGTGTGTGCAAATGTGTGCGTGTGTGTGCAAATGTGTGCGTGTGTGTGTGCAGATGTGTGCGTGTGTGTGTGCAGATGTGTGCGTGTGTGTGCATATGTGTGCGTGTGTGTGTGCATATGTGTGCGTGTGTGTGTGCATATGTGTGCGTGTGTGTGTGCATATGTGTGCGTGTGTGTGTGCATTTGTGTGCGTGTGTGTGTGTGCATATGTGTGTGTGCATATGTGTGCGTGTGCATATGTATGCGTGTGCATATGTGTGCGTGTGCGTGTGCGTGTCCGTGTGTGTGCGTGTGTATGTGTGTTATAAACGTGTGTGTGCGTCAGATTAATACGTAAAGAAAACCCTGAAGACAGTCAGAGGAGCGAGAGCAAACTTATTGAAACCGCAAATGCCTCCCGAGGAAAGCGCCCCCACCCCCCCTTCCGGCCTCAGCCCGAACTGCCACTCACCGGCCAAAGCCTTGATCCTGGATCGTTCGAAAAGCCTCGAAGAAGAGTTTCCACCATCGTAGTCGAAGTCTTCGATCACCTCCTCCTGCTTGATGGGGTCCCAGCGGACCCCGACGCTTATGTCTGTCGTCATCTTCCCGGCTCAGACCCTGGAGAAGGAAGAAACACATTAGTTTTCACTTCATCTTACGCCTTAAACCGGAAGTCATGTAGGCCTTTCTTTTGCCAGAGTTCATTCAAACAGCCACATTCCCCGGAATGTTTCCGAATCAACATGCATGTAAAAAAGTAGAGATATCTACGAAAACTAGAGCATAATCAAAAGATACGCCAACGTACATATCTAATCTTATATAACAATCAAAAGATACGCCGATAATAAATAATATATAGCTTTAACACGGGCAAAACCGGCTCTACATCACTCCTCATATCATTCATCACCGCCATTCTGCTCGTCCGCCCTTCTCCTCCGAGAGTGCCGGAAGCTGCAGCGTGACCACAACCACAATGCTTTA
>NC_061822.1:36784693-36789693 GCF_019202785.1 Penaeus chinensis | reverse complement strand
AGAGGGGCGTGGAAGGAAGGGAGGGAAAGAAGAAGAGATGCTTCTGAGATCGCAGCTATACACGCCCGTACAGGACTGGTAAAATTTGGCTGAAAGAGGTGGGCGTGGATATTCAACGAAGGCTGAGTGGTGGAAAGAAGCAGGTGGTGGGTGGGCGGGAAGGGGGGAGTGAGGGGTGGGCCGCGAAGCAACAAGAGTGGGTTGATAAGTGGATTCAAGTGGCGAGGGGAGAGGGAACCGTTTTAAGGCTGGGAATGCGGAGAAGACCGTCCACTTCGGAGTTACCAGTAGAAGTTCGGCTGTGTTAGCGGAAAGAAGGATGTGTCAGAAGGTGGGTTATCCATCGATGTTGACCACCGTAAATAAATCCCGCATTAAAATGTTTGTGTATACGCATGCAAGCTCGGAAGCCCCTCCCCCACAGGCAACACCACACACATACACACACACACACATTTAGAGCCGAAAAGCATAGGCAAGCAGAACCGAGACGATCCTTTCCGCTTCCTGGTGGTTTGAAAGGCAAGCTACTGAGGGAGACAGGTGGCCAAATGGGACCACAAGACGGCGCTAAAGGGATAAGGAGCGTGGTGGCTGTAAATGACCCGGAGCTGGAAGAAGATGCAGGGGGAGAAAGAGCGACGTGCAGCTGCGAGGAGGAAGGCGCCTGTATATGCATTAGCACGCGGGAGGGAGGGAGCTGGGGAAACCTGTGTTGGACGATTTAAATTTAGGGAGATGAATTCTACATACATATACGAAACAAATATCCCGTGATTCACGTCAAAGATAAAATGGACCGCAAAAGCTGAGAAGTTCTTAGGCAGAATTCGTGCCTTATCTGCCTTTCTTCATCCCCTCTCCCGCCACAGTAGCTAAAACCAACACTATTCGCGACTGCAGGTGCACGCGACTCAGTTCATCCTATGTGCCCCGCCTACCTTTCCCCACCTCCACAGTGTCAGAGAATAAAAAACGCCCTGTGCTTCCTGTGGCTGCCGATTCCCGGTTCAGACGCGTCTTTGAAAGCCTCATCCTTGCACCTGCCACCCCCATTCCTCAATCCACTGCAACAAAAAGGATGGCGAGCAGGATGAACAGGTGGGGTTACGTTGCTGTCTGTCATTGGAAAGATTTCAAGAGTGTAATCCTTCAAAACGACGAGGGAAACTATACCCATGTTGTTTACAACTTGAACCATTATAAGTCGCCGTGAGAGAGAGAATAACCCATCCTCACACCACCCCGTCGACCCTGAGGGCACCTGGAGCCCATTTCCCACCATCATAATTCATCCTTTAGGACACAGTTTCGGTGAAATCCAGGTGACCGTAACGGTAATTACCCCCTCCCCCATGGACAGACACCCACACGCACACCGCGGAGCCGCCCGCAGCCAAGAGCGCCGCCGTGTTTACCGTGTTCACGGCGGAATCACGGGTTCGGGGATGAACGCCGCTGCTTCGTGACCTTTCCCCAGATTGCTGGCAAATAAATCATCAACTTCCGGTGTAGTGGTCTATATGCGACGCACGATGGGATTCGTGCGTGCATTCATTGCAACTGAAATACTGCTTGAAGTTTAATCCGACGGGTTGGGAGAAAAAAATAACCCAAATTTATGTGTGCGTGTGAGAGAAAAATGGAGAGAAAGACGGGGCACCTTCTTCAGTGCAAAAACAAGGACTGGCGAGCTCCCCCACGCCATCATTGGAGGCGTGAGGCGGCAAGGGCCGCTCAAGTCGACGCGGTCTTTCGCCCAACAAGGCCGCCGGTGCGCTCGTCAAAACAACACGTGCAGGACAGCCAATAAGACATATTCATCAAGCGCCGGGTCGGAGGATGCTCCCCCGCCTCCCTGCGCTCGCCCACTAATTACGAGGCATCCCTGTGACACAGTCGCTTTTTACCTCCGATACAAGGCTATTCCACCCTCCAAGGCAAGACAACCCTCAGCAAGAAGAGAAGGAGCGTGGAAAAGCAGGAGCAAGGAAAAAGCGAACCAACCAAAAAGGGCGTGATCGCCGAGGACGGCTTGGGAGAGAGGCGCCGGTGGAGGGGCTGGGAGAGAGGGCGAGGAGCATTGATGATGATGTTGACAAGAGCAAGACGAGGACACTGGCTGTTGAGCGTGCATCTGGCAGACATCACAAGCTCACCCTATCCCCGATCACGCTTCCCCCCCCTCCCAAACACACCCCTGCGTTCAGCCGACCCTTTCACCCTCCCTCCCCGCATCCGTCCACCCAGCCTCTCGCGCGCTTGCTTTCTCATGCTCCCTTCCTCCCTTTCTTTCGGGCAATGTCAACATCGCCTTTCTACTGCTTCCTCCAAATGCCCCCCCCCCCCGCACTCCCCCCAATCCCTTCATTTCCTATCTCTACTTTCTTCACCTTCTCCGCCTCCCCCACCTCCTTGTCCAAGTAAACCTTCGACCATGTCCCGCCAGCCTGGCCCCGACCCGGCACTAATGCGCTCAATGAACTTAGCCTCCCTCCCCCATCTCCCTATCTCCCCTCACATTCCCCTTCCCTGCCCTCCTGTCCTCCGTCCCTACGCCTCCCCTCTCCCTCCTAATGCCCGATGCCACCATCCCTTTAACAACTTTGGAAATCTATCGAGAGCTGGTCTTTTTATATATTTAAAGTAGATGGAATGTTTGAAACACATTCTGGAAATAAAAAAGCACTGTAACACAGTATATATTTTTTAAAACTTATTAGCAAAAACAAAATAGCGGATTCTTCTCTGTGGACTAATTAAGAGTCGCCTGTATTAACTTTTAAAAAAATCAATCCACAGATGTCCACTCAAATGACCACCAACACCATCCGTCTCTATACCTGTTTCTATTCCACCATCACTTCTCTGTCCTTATCATTCTCTGATTCACAATTAGAAGGCCGTGTGACGTCAACCCACAATGATATAAGGTTATGGCGTTATCTTAAGTAACACTTTACACTTTATGAGGAAGTCTGAAAATGTGATTGTGATTGTGTGTGCGTGTGCGTGTGCGTGTGCGTGTCTGTGTATGTGTGTCTGTGTGTGTGTGTCTGTGTGTGTGTGTCTGTGTGTGTGTGTCTGTGTGTGTGTGTCTGTGTATGTGTGTCTGTGTGTGTGTGTCTGTGTGTGTGTGTCTGTGTGTGTGTGTCTGTGTGTGTGTGTGTCTGTGTGTGTATGTCTATGTGTGTGTGTGTGTGTGTCTGTGTGTGTGTCTGTGTGTGTGTGTGTCTGTGTGTGTGTGTGTCTGTGTGTGTCTGTGTGTGTGTCTGTGTGTGTGTGTCTGTGTGTGTGTGTGTGTGTCTGTGTGTGTGTGTCTGTGTGTGTGTGTCTGTGTGTGTGTGTCTGTGTGTGTGTGTCTGTGTGTGTGTGTCTGTGTGTGTGTGTCTGTGTGTGTGTGTGTCTGTGTGTGTGTGTGTCTGTGTGTGTGTGTCTGTGTGTGTGTGTCTGTGTGTGTGTGTGTGTCTGTGTGTGTGTGTGTCTGTGTGTCTGTGTGTGTGTCTGTGTGTGTGTCTGTGTGTGTGTCTGTGTGTGTGTCTGTGTGTGTGTCTGTGTGTGTCTGTGTATGTCTGTGTATGTCTGTGTATGTCTGTGTATGTCTGTGTATGTCTGTGTATGTCTGTGTATGTCTGTGTATGTCTGTGTATGTCTGTGTATGTCTGTGTCTGCGTGAGAGAGAGAGAGAGAGAGAGAGAGAGAGAGAGAGAGAGAAAGAGAGAAAGAGAGAGAACGAGAGAGAAAGAGAGAGAAAGAGAGAGAATGAGAGTGAGAATGAGAATGAGAGTGAGAGTGAGAATGAGAATGAGAGTGATAGTGAAAGTGATAGTAATAGTGATAGTGATAGTGATAGTGATAGAGTGAAGGTGTGTGAGTGTGAGAGTGAGAGTGAGAGTGAGAGTGAGAGTGAGAATGAGAATGATAATGAGAATGAGTGAGAATGAGAGTGAGAGTGAGATGTCACTGTGTTTACGTGTAAGCACGTGGGTGCGTGCGAGCGTGATTAGTGTCCAGGTGCACGTGTGGTTGCGTGCATACTGAGTAAACGGAGCGATAAGCAAGTGTGTTAACGGAGGAAAAAAAATCTGCGTTTAGGGCATCTCTAAAGGGGCACGAAAATAAGACGAGGAGCTTACACGAAGGTCCGATGCGAAGTAATAAGAGCGCCAAACCGAAGAACAATCAACGAACAGAAGAGAATGAAAAGCGCTGAACCAACCATCGGCTATCGATCGGATCCGCGCCTCTCCTCCCTGTACTTGTCCCGCCCGCGAGATCGAGACTCTCAGCCGCCCTCGAGCCGCCCTTCCCCCCTTCCCTCCGCCCTCCCCGCAATCACGACTTCCCCTCCTTCCCAAACGGACTCACCACCCACGACGACCCACGGCGATCTGCCTACGACCCTGGCACTGACACACGCGCGAAGGAGCCACCTTCACAAACATCCCTGGTAATTAGGTTCTCCCGAGGGACATCGCTCGGCCAACTCTGCTTACGTTACCTGGAACACACAAGTCAACTGTGCCGAAAAAAATACGCATGGCACTTATGCGTTCCATCCATTTCTGTGCTAGTCTTGTGATAGAAAAATACTTGTACAGTATTACAAGCTCATCTGTAGACCACTATATATTACATACACATACTTGTATTCATAAATACATAAACACACACACACACACACACACACACACACACACACACACACACACACACACACACACACACACACACACACACACACACACACACACACACTCACACACTCTCACACACACACACACATACACACACACATTTACTAACACACACATTTACAAACACACACATTTACAAACACACACATTTACAAACACACACATTTACAAACACACACATTTACAAACACACACATTTACAAACACACACATTTACAAACACACACATTTACAAACACACACATTTACAAACACACACATTTACAAACACACACATTTACAAACACACACATTTACAAACAC
>NC_061822.1:36759693-36777193 GCF_019202785.1 Penaeus chinensis | reverse complement strand
CACTAATTGTACCTCTACGAGGAATTGCTAAATTGAATATATCCCATTCAGGCACCCGATAGCGTGAGTATGCATAAACTGCACTAAATGTAAACGAATAAACGTCATGCTTAGTTGACATTACACTGAAAATGCTGACTTTCCCAGCCCGCTAAAATTAATGGAACACCCTCACTTCATGTATTCTTGGCAAGAACTTTAATCTGACACCGGAAGCCTCTAACCAGACCGGTATGGGTGGGGGAAATCACAAACTATTTATATCTATGCGCACGGTACACATACACATATACATACGAAGAGAGAGAGAGAGAGAGAGAGAGAGAGAGAGAGAGAGAGAGAGAGAGAGAGAGAGAGAGAGAGAGAGAGAGAGAGAGAGAGAGAGAGAGAGAGAGAGAGAGAGAGAGAGAGAGAGAGAGAGAGAAAGAGAGAGAGAAAGAGAGAGAGAAAGAGAGAGAGAAAGAGAGAGAGAAAGAGAGAGATAAAGAGAGAGAAAGAGAGAGAGAAAGAGAGAGAGAAAGAGAGAGAAAGAGATAGAAAGAGAGAGAAAGAGAGAAAGAGAGAGAGAAAGAGAGAGAGAAAGAAGAGAGAAAGAGAGAGAGAAAGAGAGAGAGAAAGAGAGAGAGAAAGAGAGAGAGAAAGAGAGAGAGAAAGAGAGAAAGAGAGAGAGAAAGAGAGAGAGAAAGAGAGAGAGAGAAAGAGAGAGAGAAAGAGAGAAAGAGAGAGAGAAAGAGAGAGAGAAAGAGAGAGAACACACACACACAGAGTCTACGCGATAAGTCCACAACATAATCTTTAAAAAAGACGACTATAGAAAAGCACTCACAATAGTTCATGGCTCACAACTAAAGCTTCCAGATATCCAGCATTCTTTATTTCTTCGATATATCCACATGATATTACAAAGCCTCCTCTCTCTTTCCGGCGTAAAATATTTTCATGAAAGGTGTGCAGAATTATGAAATATTGATTTCGTTTTCGCTCAACACTGGAAAATAACACTGACGTAGACTAAATGTCCATGCACGAAATCGCCAATCATCATTAATGGATTTAGAGAATGTCTTTTGTCGCTCGTGTTATAAAGTCATGTGAGTGGGCGAGTTGGTGAATGAAGAGGTGAGTGAATGAAGAGGTGAGTGAATTTGAGTGAGTGAGTGAGTGAGTGAGTGAGTGAGTGAGTGAGTGAGTGAGTGAGTGAGTGAGTGAGTGAGTGAATGAGTGAGTGAGTGAGTGAGTGAGTGAGTGAATGATTTAGTGAGTGATTGAGTGATTGAGTGAGTGATTGAGTGATTGAGTGATTGAGTGAGTGAGTGAGTGAGTGAGTGAGTGAGTGAGTGAGTGAGTGAGTGAGTGAGTGAGTGAGTGAGTGAGTGAGTGAGTGAGTGAGTGAGTGAGTGAGTGAGTGCTTCGTTTGGTGGGATCGGATCGGCCCTGCAACAGGTTTCCTTAAAGACTACTTCTCCCCCTTTCTGCATAGCCGTCCCGGTAAGAAATCAGAGATAAAATCAGCCCTGAAGGAAACAGCAACGCCAGCAAGAGGACTGACTAAACGCAGCGCTCGGTTCCATCAGATGCCACGCAGAAGAAATCAAGAAACCTGGATTGGAGGCCCGGAAATCTCAAGCTCAAGCACGCAAGCAGGGAGGAAAGCAGA
The DNA here is from genome assembly GCF_019202785.1 of Penaeus chinensis. Classification (NCBI taxonomy): domain Eukaryota; kingdom Metazoa; phylum Arthropoda; class Malacostraca; order Decapoda; family Penaeidae; genus Penaeus; species Penaeus chinensis. Next base: position 36,775,536 of record NC_061822.1, on the reverse strand, counting down.
GAGAAGCTAAAATAAGAAAAGAAGACGGAGAGAGCAGGCAACAAAAAGGCCGGCGGGAGACTGGACTAGCCAAGGGGGTGGGGCGGAGTGGGGGGCCGCGGTGCGGTAAGACGGCTGACTGACCAGTCGTGTGATGATCCTCCGGCCGGCGCTCGGATTACCCCCTCCTTCCCCATCGACTAACCCTACTCCCTCCCCCAACCTTCAAAGAGACTCCTCCCACTCTACAGCACTACCTGATCTTTCCCGTCCAAACCTTCGTGTATGGAGAGACACACACCGACCTCCTCCGCCTGCATTCAGCCTGCATTCAGAACATGCATTATCCATACCGTCGCGTGCTCTTGCCAAATCAAGGCGTTGCCGGGAGCCCACCACCACCACCACCACCACCCGAGGAAAATTGTTTCGCTTCTTTCGTGGGCGTCTGCTTCTTTCCTTCCCTGCCAAGCGGGACTCCAGTCCGGTTTCTGTCTAGTAAGGCAACTCCCTGACCGTGTGGAGTGGATGGAGTTGGAAGGGCTCCCTCTTGCTCCAGGCACCGCCGCTCGGACAGGTTCCTCCTCCGGTCCAATCACTGGAAGCGGCCACGGCTTAGCGATGAGCCAGCGATGAGCCCGCGGTGAGCGGTGACTCATTCCATCCCCTAGCCTACACCGCGCGCTCGCTTCTTTGCTCAAGCGAAAATAGCACACAAGCATGTACATAAGCAAGCACGCTGATGCACATGCACTCCATGCACATGCACATGACACCACCCACACCCCCCCCCCCCCCACACACACACACTCTCTCTCTCTCTTTCAAAGTCCATTATCCCCATGGTAACAGGCCTTCTACTCATACAATACGAGTATTGCACATCATGTTGCTAAAACACTTGACTGGTTCTAAACGTGAGATGAAATAAAAAGGAGATCGTGGGATACAAACAGGGCTAGGGATAGGAAACGAGGGATATAGATCAGGGATAGGGATGAGGACAGAGACTGGAAAAGTTGGGAAGGGGGAGGAAGGGATGGGAGATGGGAGATACGAGATAGGAAATAGAAGATGAGAGATGAGAGATGAGAGATGGGAGAAGGGAGAATGGAGAAGAGGGAAGAGAGAAGAGAGGGAAGAGAAAAGAGGAGAGAGGGGAGGAGAGAAGAGAAGAAAGGAAAGCAAACAGATGAGAGGAGAGGAAAGCAAATAGAGAAGAAGGGGAGGGGGGGGAGGCAGAGGGGTAGAGAGGGAGAGGGGACGGGTGACGTGAAGGAAGAGGGAGGGAGGAGGGAGGGAGGGAGGGAGGGAGGGAGGTAGGGAGAGGGAGGGAGGGAGGGAGGGAGGGAGGGAGGAGGGAAGGGAGGAGAAGATAGAGAGGAGAATAGAGAGAGATAAAAGAGAAAAGAGGGGAGAGGGGAGAGAGAGGGGGAGGAAAAGAGAGGAGAGAGGGGAGAGGAAAAAGAGAAAAGAGAAGAGAGGGGAGGGAGTAAGAGAGAGGGGAAGGGGAGAGGAGGGGGGGTCAGGCATGGGCTTTGGGGGATATGCGAATTTTAAAGAGGGTAAAGGGTTTACGTAATGGGCCCCTTTCGCCCTTTTGGGGATGGGGAAGGGCCATGTATTCGGAGGAAGGGTTCACTCGCCCTTTCCAGCCAAAATACTAGATTTGGGCGAAAAAGGGAGCATTAAAGGTGCCCAATGAAAGGGGTGAGGTGTTGGGTTCCCTGCAGTGCTCGCTTTTTTCGCTCCCGGTCCCCCCCTTGTGTCTTCTCCCCTCTAATCCCATTTTAAAACCCGGGGAACCCCCCACCCATCTGAACAAAAGGGAGAAAAATCGAATTGAACACGGGATCGTGGTACAGCCATTTTTTTTTTCCCTCGTCCATTTCCACCCATTAATGTCCCACATAATTTTTTACGATCATTTCGATTCACCAAACCAGCCCAAACCCCCTGTTTTCTTTTTTTTTTTACACGTCGTCTGTAGAGGGATCATCCCCTCCGACCCAGCCACACCCCTCCCTCGCTCCCCCCCCCCACGTGGCCATACATCTCCCTGTGTGGTGTTACCTGCCCGTTACCCTCCCCTCCCCACCACTTCCCTTTCCCTTTTCAATGGCCCCCTTTTCCAAAACCCCTTTTTCCCTTTTTCTTTTTTCAAATACTGTTCATTATTCCCTCCCACCTCCGTACTTCCTCTCCTTTTCTTTTCGCTTCACTCCTCCCCCAACACACAAGCAAACTAACAACCATCCAACATAACAAACAGCCAAATTTTATCTACTTTTCTTGTCTCCCCCTCCTTCCCCGCGGATTTCACCCCCTTCCTCCCCCATTCCTTCCCTACCTCTCCCCCCAATGCCCCTCATTATGTCCTTCGCTCACATCTTCCCACCAGTACATCTCACGGGTCACTCACTCACGCACTCACATCACTCACGGTCACATCACATCACTCACTCACATTCACTCACTCCTCACTCACTCACTCACTCACTCACTCACTCAACACCCCTCACTTCCCACCCTCCCCCCCTCCCCCCCCTCCACCCTCCCCCCCTCCCACCCCCCCTCCCCCCTCCCTTTTCCCTCCCCCCCTCCCATCCCTTTCCCCCCCTCCCTCCTCCCTCCCTCCCTCCCTCCCCCTTTCCCTTTTCCCTCCCTCCCTTTCCCCCCTCCCCCCCCTCCCTCCTCCTCCTGCCCCTATTCTCTATTCTCTCCTCCTCCTCCCCTTATTCCCTATTCCTCTCCTCCTCCTCTCCTCCCTCTCTCTATGTCTCTGTCTGTGTGTGTCTGTCTCTCCCCTTATTCCCTCCCTTCATATATCTAAAATTTACACGACAAAAATACATCAACAACAACATGACCGCCCTCCCGTGCCCGTACCTATACCAACCCAACCCACCACTTAACACCCAGCCAATAATAGGTGCCAAGGTGTGGCCACTTAAGGTAAAAGTTGTGCCACATCCTGAGCTGCTTGCGATGATGACCCGAAGGAGTTTTAATTAAAGGGCTGCGGGAGATCCCCCAACAGACCACGCGCCACGCACTCCTCCCTCCCTCCCTCCCTCCCTCCCTCCCTCCCTCCCTCCCTCCCTCCCTCCCTCCCTCCCTCCCTCCCTCCCTCCCTCCCTCCCTCCCTCCCTCCCTCCCTCCCTCCCTCCCTCCCTCGCTCCCTCGCTCCCTCGCTCCCTCCCTCCCTCGCTCCCTCGCTCCCTCGCTCCCTCGCTCCCTCGCTCCCTCCCTCCCTCCCTCCCTCGTGCCGTCGAAAGTGTGCTGGGAGAAAAGACGTCACCCTGGTAACCTTTCCCCGCCGACCAATTACAGGAACTAAAGAAGTAAAAAAAGCAAAAACAAAAAAACAAGAAAACTAGAACAGGGCAACAAGTAAATAAGCGAAGTTCCTCATTTCATCCAACTTCTGTCACCATCTAACAGCCCTCCGGTGCTCAATGCCCTCCCACGCTACTGCCGGCGTGAGCGGGGAAGGGGAGGCTAAGGGGAAGAAGGGGAGGGCGACATGTGGCCTCATAACCTTAACGCTCTCGTGCTTCATATGGCCCCGCGAGACCAGTGTGTCTGGAGGGGCTGGTCCTGATTCCTAGGAGGCGGAGGCGGAGGAGAAGGAGAAAGAGGAGGAGAAAGAGGAGGAGAAAGAGGAGGAGAAAGAGGAGGAGAAAGAGGAGGAGAAAGAGGAGGAGTAAGAGGAGGAGAAAGAGGAGGAGAAAGCGGAGGAGAAAGCGGAGGAGAAAGAGGAGGAGAAAGAGGAGGAGAAAGAGGAGGAGAAAGCGGAGGAGAAAGAGGAGGAGAAAGAGGAGGAGGAGGAGGAGGATGGAGAGGAGGAGGGGGGATATTATTATTATTATTATTATTATTATTATTATTATTATTATTATTATTATTATTATTATAATAATAATAATAATAATAAACAATAAATAATAAATAATAAATAATGATGATAATAATGATAATAATGATAATAATGATAATAATGATAATAATGATAATAATGATAATAATGATAATAATGATAATAATGATGATCATGATCATGATCATGATAATGATAATGATGATGATGATGATGATGATGATGATGATGATGATGATGATGATGATGATGATGATGATGATGATGATGATGATGATGATGATGATGATGATGATGACGATGATGATGATGATGATGATGATGATGATGATGATGATGATGATGATGATAATAATAATAATAATAATAACAATAACAACATGCAGAAGAAGAAGAAGAAAAAGAGTGATGATGAAGTTCAGGATGAACAAAGATCGAGATGAAGATGGGGAGCTGTGCATGTGACGACCGTGTGGGGAGGATAAGCATGTGGTAAGGAGATTGGGAGCCTGCTGAGGGAAATGTTCGGAGCAAAATAATGATCCACTTTGAAGTCTGATACACTCTTCATAGTATTGTTACAGAAGTCAAACATTCTCAAGATTCCCGTCCCCAAACCCGTGCTTCGACGCAGAGGGAGGGAGAAAAGGGGTGAGAGGATTCAGTAGATCAAAATACTCAAGTTTCAGGAAGAGGCCCCACAAAGGACGAGCGAGGGAGGGGGGGGGGGGGGTTACTAGTTCATACAGTCCCTCACTTACTCACTCATCCAGACACTCACAAAATCTCTAACCTCTTTCTCTTCCTCTTTCTCTCTCTATTACTCTCTCTTAGTCTTTCTCTCTCTTTCTCTTATTTTCTCTTACTTTATCTCTTTCTCTTACTCTCTCCCTCTCCCATACTCACAGACTGCTTCCCCTCCCTTGCTCCTCCTGCAAGAAAAATGATGAGGCAGGTACACCGGCAAGGGTATGCAGCAAGGCGCCCCGGAGTTCACGTGCAAGGGCCACGATAAAGAGTGCACGCTATCCGTCATCCCCTGCCAGCACCGTCTGGCTGTCGCCGTCCTTCGCCACACCCGATTAGAACATACTAGCATTCTCGTTGTACTGTATATATCTCCACTTAACAAACGGAAGTTTGTGGGAAATCGACTGTGTATGTAATACGCCTATATCAATCAATGCAGAACTTGCCTATGTGACAACGTCACGATATGAGTACCAACAATTAAAAGGAACATCTCTAGAAAATTAACTTTCATTAAAAAAGCCCTCCCTGTAATGAAATCCCCCCGCATATAACGTGGAAATATTTGGCACCTTGCCTTCGCAGCAGCTAATTGTATTATAATGGAATACAGAATACAGAGCCCAGCCGGTTGTTGTGTGGACATCGTGCTGCACAACTAAGAAGAGCGTAAAGGGGAAAACATAAAACAAGAGGTGGGAGACGGGAGCAAGAAGTGGAGGGGTGCATGAAACAGAAACAACAAATAAAGGACACGACGGAAGCTGCACGCGTTATCACAGATCACATTATCTATGGAATAAGGCAATTCACTTGGATTGGCTGGGCTCCAGGCTCCGTTATCAAACGGCTTAAAGCTTATGAGGGGAATAGGAAAAGCAGAAGAGGGCGATGAAATAAAAGAGGAGGAAGAGAGTGGGTGGGAGGGAAAAGACAGACAGACAGACAGACAGACAGACAGACAGAGTGAGTGAGTGAGTGAGTGAGTGAGTGAGTGAGTGAGTGAGTGAGTGAGTGAGTGAGTGAGTGAGTGAGTGAGTGAGTGAGTGAGTGAGTGAGTGAGTGAGTGAGTGAGAGTGAGTGAGTGAGTGAGTGAGTGAGTGAGTGAGTGAGTGAGTGAGTGAGTGAGAGTGAGTGAGTGAGTGAGTGAGTGAGTGAGTGAGTGAGTGAGTGAGTGAGTGAGTGAGAGTGAGAGAGTGAGAGAGAGAGAGAGAGAGAGAGAGAGAGAGAGAGAGAGAGAGAGAGAGAGAGAGAGAGAGAGAGAGAGAGAGAGAGAGAGAGAGAGATGGGGAGTGCCGGGCCAATTAGCACGTCTAGTAAATACCTTGTCTCTGGCCCCACGTCTACTTGCAGACCCTACTTGATGAGGCCACCAAACAAACCGCCATTTCGCAAGCCATCCCCGGTCTCCATAAAACACCGTGGAGCACAAGCAGCACAAGCAGCACAAGCAGCACAAGCAGCACAAGCAGCACGACGCCGTAGTATGACATAGGGGTGACGAAAGAGTAGGACAAATACCAACACGCAAGAAAATTGTGAAGCCATGTGGGTAAGATACCATTGAATCCTATACACTAAGAAGTCACCAGCCACAGAAAATATCTAGCAAGTCAAGGAAAATATAATAAAAATAGAACCACCCTCCCGCCCCTCCAGGCAACATAACAAGAACGGTAAAACTTGTTAAGAGCCCCGTTAAGCCTAACACTAAAGCCTCATCCTCTTTCGTGTCCTCTCTCTCTCTCTCACTCTCTATCTCTCATTCTCATTCTCATTCTCATTCTCATTCTCATTCTCATTCTCATTCTCATTCTCATTCTCATTCTCATTCTCATTCTCATTCTCATTCTCATTCTCATTCTCATTCTCATTCTCATTCTCTCTCTCTCTCTCTCTCTCTCTCTCTCTCTCTCTCTCTCTCTCTCTCTCTCTCTCTCTCTCTCTCTCTCTCTCTCTCTCTCTCTCTCTCTCTCTCTCTCACTCTCACTCTCACTCTCACTCTCACTCTCACTCTCACTCTCACTCTCACTCTCTCACTCTCTCACTCTCTCACTCTCTCACTCTCTCACTCTCTCACTCTCTCACTCTCTCACTCTCTCACTCACTCACTCACTCACTCACTCACTCACTCACTCACTCACTCACTCACTTTCATTCTAATAAAAAGCGTGGGGGCCGGGAGTTTAAATATACCGGAGACGCGAGCTCGGTTAATCTTACGTCATCTCCCAGTTATGTCGAGGAAGTACTACCCCTCCACCTCTCCCCATCCACTCCCTAACCAGAAACTTCTTTCGTCCATATTCTAAACCATCTCCCACACACCTGCATACCTTTTTTTGATGGAAAGAAATGAAATAAGCAGGACGGTGGCCTTGTGATGCGAGGATCTCAGACCGATTATCAAAGGGTGCATCTCCTATTTTCAAATATGTCTGTACTGGAATTTGAATATTCACGGTAGCAATGTGTAGTTTGAAGCCTTGAACACAACAGGTGGAGGAGGGGAGACGCAGGAGTGAAAGGGAAAAGAAGTGGAAAGGGTCACGAGAAAACGTGAAAACTAAAGAATAGGAAGGAGATGAAAGAGGAGGAGGGGGAAGGGGGGGATGTAAAGCGACAATGCTTGAGAAAAACAACGGTGGGAAAAGATGTTGCATGAAGACGCTGTGGTTAAGAAGATATGCGAGAAGATAAAAAGCAAAAAACGGGAGCCATGTAGAAAAAGTAGCCTACCCGGCCTCCCCCTACCTACAAATCCGCACACAAGCACATACACCCACACATTCTTCCACCCCCATCCGTCTCCCTACCCTCACCCCACTCCGTCTCCCATAACAGCGAGGCTCACAAACATGGTCCACAATGACGAGACAGTTAGTGGCCTCCCACAGGACTCTCGCCTCCCCTAGTCCCTCCGGCTTGTGCACACATGGCCAGAGGGAGAACACACACGGCAACGGAGTGTATTCAACGAGGTATCGCCATCATTCTTGGAAAAAAACGAACGAAAGAATAAAATAGAAGATATACTGATGCATAGCATCTGATTACATTCAGCTGTAGTGTGCCATGGTATACGTTTCCGTTAAATATTTAATGGTTGACCACTAAGATAACATGGAACCAATGACGAACCAGGCTCTTCCCCTTCTTCTCTCCTTCCCTTAGCTCTCTCTTTCTCTCTTTCTAAAAAAAAGAGAAGCAGAAGGATGAGAAAAGTCTGACAATGACAACACCAAGAGCCACAAACATAATACAGGAGAACATGAGGAGAGCGCGGCCGGGGCTAAGCAAGTGTAATAGAATTAATAAAGGAATAAGGTCAACTGGCGTCCACCAGCGCCACATTGTTGACGCCTTCGCCCCTGCTACTCGCCCTATCAAGCCAAATCCACAATCTCCAATTTCGGTAATTGTTGTTAACATTTTCAGCGGTCGAACATCTACCTCTTCTACTTTCACACTTGAGACTAAACGACTTTCCTTCGTGTTTTCTTTCGTTAATAGGGCAACTATCCCTACTCTCTTTTCCATTCCTTTTCTTGGCGTTCGTTCTCGAAATCCCTATCAAGAGCCCCTTTCACACTAGTGTTAAGCCTGTTCTTCTGCCATTCTACTCACTCACTCTTCCTTTTTTCTTTCGGCAACAACCCCTTTTGCCCCTTTCTTCCCGCACACAAGCACGGAGGAAGGAACGGACGCATGAATGCATTCCCCACGGTGCTTCCCCTCCGTCAAGCACACTACCGCAGGTTCCAAGCCGACTGCTCTGATACTCAGGCGGGTTCAAAGACCTGGGAAAGACGTCGAGCTTTGTACGGAAGGAACACTTGCAGATTACGAACTGAAGGAGGAGTAAAGCACGTTTGTTTGTTAAAACTACTGTACGCCACGACGCCAGGAAGACCCACAAAGTTGCAAAGCAAGAAAAAAGAAACGAAGAGCATTCCGCCTCCGTTGCAAGTTGTGCAATCATGTGCATTGTCGACGGTCCTTGGCGCACATGCAGTGCATATCGACCTCTCACGATGGCGGCGCACAGACGGGCAACCCTCGGGCGAGTTGTTGCACCGTCTCCCACCCGCCACGATCAGGACCACACCTCCCATGCGGGATCAGCATCAACGTTGCAGAACCGAGTAACGTACCATGAACCATCCGCCGGCCGGCTTCCCCTGCGCGGCGAGAGACAGACAGCTGAGCCGGTCTCCTCAACACACCCCAAGGCCAAGAGAAAGTCCACAGGCACCAACTATACCTGCAAGCACGAGAAAACAGTTATTAGAACACATACATAGACAAAAAATCATTTACTGCAAACGCTAAAGAAAAACAAGAGCTAAATGCAACAACTAAAATGGAAAAAGGGATTACAAATTTTGTAAGAATAAAACGTTACACAAACTCGCAGCGATCAAGAATATTATGATATTTAAAAGCAAGCCTGTAAAAAATTCAGGTTCCTTCAAAACTGTCTTGTAACATAACATTCCGTCTCTTCATTCTCCCCATCTATTTTACTCTTCTGTAATTGTGTATGCATATACCTAAGTGTGCGTAAACACACAAATACAGGCGCGTGTGTTTGTTTGTTTATTAGACAGCTTGCACATCCTTCACATCATATTACCAGAGCTTTTCCATTATTCTTATGAAGTTAGTCCCAAATGCGAAACATTACACGTTTGTGACTGGAAAAAAATTAACATGCAGAAACCCAACAATTGCAACACAACAGTAAAAATTCTAATGATAAAAATAAGCCTGACACAGAAACCTCCCGAAACCCATGGAAGCAACATAATTAGCGTGACACGAGAAAGCGTGCACAAAAACCGCCCGCGAGTGATAAAGCGTGACCTCGGTAGTTAACTTCGCACTCGACAAACACTCCTACTTTCAGCGGAAATAATTGCATCAACCTCCATTGCAGCCCAGTATGCTTCTCTGCGTTTGCTATCCATAATTTAGGACCTGCAACCGGTCGTGCCAAGCGAACATTTTCTAAAAATAAAGTACAGCTATAAGAAAAAATCACTAATCGCAAATTTAATATAGTAATATATTTAAACCCCTAAAATTAATATAACAAACAACAACTTATTGACAAAGCCCTATTCAATTTCTCATGTACACCTATTATCTTTTAAATATACGAGCATTTCAAGATAAAACCAATGGGCGCGATAACCACTAAAAAGAGATATCTTAATTAGAAAGGGCCACGCCCTTCCGACTCCCCATTCGGAATACTATACAGCTGAATACATCACTATCAACATGGGTTAATTTGTGGTTTCCAAAAGGGGGCGTAGCCTCCCCCACACAAGAATTAATAAAAAAAAAAAAAAAAAAATATATATATATATAATATCTAACATATATAATAAATATTATTATATTATATACATATAAATATATATAATATATACATATATATTCCATTTATCTTTATATCGCACAGTGCACACGCATATTCTCTTTGTTTGTAAATAAGATATGTTTTTAGCACATTCCTGTTTAATATAATACAATAAAAAACGGACTTTAATTGAATTAAAAATTATCCATATACAACTGGACATTACAACCAGCTTGCTACTTTTCCAATGTGCACTTCTTTTTCTTTTGATTTCTTTCCCTCTATTTACACCGTTCGAAGGATCTGCAATAAGAAAAACCACGAAGCTACTGAGTCATGGCAGCAAACACCAATTACGATTCCCCACCATTCGTCGCCATTCATGAAAAGTGCCCGACCGACGAGGACGGCCGGAGACGCGAAAACCGGATTCGATTCTGGTCAAATCCAAGGGCTGCCGTCAAGAAAAAAAAACATGCAAGTTAAAAGAAATATAAAGAATGAAAGAAAGAAAGATTGAAGGAAGGGAGAGACGGAGTGTGGGAGAAAGAGAGTAAGAGAAGAGAGAGGGAGAGAGGAGGAAGGTGGGAGGAGGGAGGAGAGAAGAGGGGAAAGGAAAGGCAAGGAAAGAAGAGGAGAGAAGCAGAGGAGAGGATAGGAGAGGAGAGCAGAGGAGAAGAGAGGAGAGCTAAGGAAAAGAGAGTAGAGCAGAGGCAAAGAGAGTAGAGCAGAGGAAAAAAAGAGGAGAGCAAAGGAAAGAGAAGAGAAATGGTGAAAAAAAAATGAAAATAAAATAAAAGAAAAGAAGAGAGATAGCGAAGGACTATGATCCGGGTGGAGGGGCAGCAACCCGAGTCACCCATTAGGCTATAGTTTCAGAGGGAATGGGTTTGCGTAGGGACAAGAGAAGAGACACGAGAGAAGGATGAGAGGGGAAGGAAAGATAATCACATTATTCTCCGCTGGGACAAGCTCTTCTGCGACATTCTATATTCAATCTATCTTTCTTAACTTTCAAGCTTGGTTTACTTATGCGCTACATCGTCTACTTGTGATGCCTAAAGAGGCGCCACTGATTCATACATGACCTTTTTGGTTTATCATCGCACCTTAAAAAATCTTGAATACCTTAAAAAATCTTGAATATCGATGGTGATAAAAGTAGTGGCATTTGTGAGGATAAAAAACCATACCGGTTGTTACAAAGATAGCGATAATAGTGATAACACGGGCGACTTCATCCGTGCAACACCACCACAAGCCACAAGAATGTCGCTTACATCCAAATGGGTTTCGCAAGTAAAAAACAGACGCTTTTACAATTGAAGAACAAGAACAGAAGAGGTATTCATCCTTTTATTTTCTCTCTCGTATCACTGCGTTGCCCTACAACAGGCTCCCTTCGCCTTTTTACGTGATGGAAAGCTAAGGTTATTCTGATAGCGCTTATCAACCCCAGTCCTTCCTGTCGATAGCAAAGCATAGGTGTGCTAAGGAAGGAAATAATGTAAGAGGTTATCGGCAATCCCCCCACCTATAGAACGATCAAATAAGAAGTGGAGACTCAATTAAACCATTTTTACTAATAAAATCATGGATTTAAGAATGTGTGCACACGCACGCTCATACAAAATATGAACATTTATGACATCGTAAAAGAACGACTCTCCCGTTACCCTCACGTTACCCTATCTTTCGATACCTCCGCCTCCCTACCCCCACCTAACCCCCGCATCATCCCGATCCACCTTGCCCCCCCTCCCCCTCCCCCGCCCCATGCTCTCCTTTTTCTGCCTTAAGCCATCCGCGACGCCCTTCCCGCTCCCACTGTGGCGAACCAGGCTTTATTAAGGGGAATCAAAGGTCCCTGTAATAAGTCGATGCCACCCACACATGCGCTATTCTAAATACCACGACCATTAAAAACCGCCAGAGGGAGAAAGGGGATGCAGGAAGACTGACGAAAGAATGAATACAGAGGATAAGGCAGAGAAGAGTGAATGTTGAGGGAATGGGTAGGAAAACGGAGGAATATAACGGGATAAGGGTGGAATATAACGGGATAAGGCAGGAAACGGGTTGGAGAAGGATAAAACAGGGTGAATGTTTGGAGTGAAGGCAGAAACGTCGTGAGAAGATGTGATGGCCAAGCGAAGGGGGGAACGGGAGGAATAGCAAGATGACTCACTGCCGGAGCAGCAGGTTGCCGAGGCTCCCCGATTACAGCGTCCCTGATAAGGAGAAGTCACATCCAACTCAAAGCTTTCTAAGTTCCTCCACACGATCTCGCACTATCTTCTGCCCCTCCTCTTGGTATCCCTCAGTTCTTTGTAGCTGTATTAAAGCCTTAATCTCGAACTGTCCCAACCTTTCCTCTTTTCGCTCTTATAATCATTATTGTTCTGTCGTTTCTTCCCTCCCATTACTACTCCTCTCTTCTTCTTATACCTCTCCTCCTCCTAAACTAACTTCTGCTTCTCCTCCTCCTAAACTTACTTCTACTTCTCCCTCACTCCTCACTCCTCAATCCTCACTCCTCGATCCTCTCCCACCCCAATAACAATGAAGGACGGACATGTACAAAAGCTTCCAAGGGGTGGGCAGGCTGTCAAGGGCTGTTGAGAGGGAGGAGAGAGAGGAACAGGGAGAGGAGAGAGATGGAGGGATTTTCTTCAAAGGATAAGGTTTAGAGGAACCTAAAAGGGAGTATGAGAGGGAAAGAGGCGGGGAAGAAAGGAAGGAGAGACAGGGTGAAGAAGAAGAAGAAGGAGAGAGAGAGAGAGACAGGTAAGGGGGGTGAGACCCATCAGGTGTTCCCTTTCCACATCTCGCTGCCTCCGAGTCCGGCCCCGCCCACTTGTTTTTCCCCCGCACTCATCCTGGCCGAAACCCCGTTTTGTCCCTCAAAGCCTGAGACTTCTTGCCGAGAAGAGCCATCCCTTCTTCGACCTCTTTCGTCACCCTTCTTTCCTAAATCTATTTCCCACTCCTACATCTACGCCCCCAGCCCCGTCAATACCTTCCCTTTACTACTTCCTTTCACCCGAGCCCGCCCCCGTTTCTCTCTTCCACTCGCAATTATCTTGAAAAAGGACTGATCAAATTCTGAGAAAAAGCCATCTCCCTCTCCCTACCTGCGGCTCGCTACCTGAACCTCGCCTTCAGACGTGTTATGGCAAGAGTCAGTGGTGATTGTGCCCACGTAATGGGATTCCCTTCGGCGCTTTCACGCTGCGAAGAGAGACGGCGTTCGGAATATCATTTCCCCGCATGTCATGGCGGGCGGGGTGGCGTGGGTAAGGATTGGTGGGGTTGGATAAGTAGGGAAGGGGGGAAGGGGGGAAGGGGGGAAGGGGGGAAGGGGGGAAGGGGGGAAGGGGAGGAGGGGAGGAGGGGTAGGAGTGGGCGTAGAGGTGACGTGGAGGAGGGTTGCCTCGCGTGGGAATATATAATAAAATTATAATCAATTTACATTGCGAAATGCTGAAATACAACAAATGGATCTCACGGATCTCTTCCCTCCTTCCATCTCGCTATACAGTGGAGACATACGAAAAACAACAGATATTACAGTACAACTTATCGGTTTTTCAGCACTATAAACATTACTTTCGATTATTAAATCATTTCAGAAGAACAAGGTGCACCACAAATAAACACGGAAAATCTACTATCACCCCCGGCAGTAACCAGAAAGACAACAAAAACATTTGCTTTTCAAATACAGGACTTCATACATAAAACTCCATATTGGCTAGACAAGAAGCAAGCACATTTATAACCAGCAAGAATTAGCTACAGCCATCGAAGGAGCTTCAGGATAGGGCCGGGGAGGTGAAGGATCGTCGGGAGGAATGACGCAACCCAAGTGGAGCGCTCGCATGCACCCCGAAGTGGCCGACAAGAGCTGCTCTTCTGTAAGCTATTCGGGGCACTCTGCATCCTGTTGTGCATCTCAAAATATATATAAACATGTGTATATAAATATATGTGTGCGTGTGTTCGTGTGTGTGTGCATGCGTGTGTACAGGCGTGTATCTTTTTGCGTGTGTGCCTTTAAGTGTACATGTGCGTTTGTGCAAGCGTGATCGCCAGTGGTATATCTTTTCCGGGCTATGATTTCAAGCCTGTCTATCCCCATACGTGTAGCATCTTCCCGTGTCGACGCACGGTGAGTGATCTTTGACCTTAACACACCCACACACAAGGTTATTAATAGTCACAATACACCGGGCAATGCCGCACATCTGAGTGACAATTTTCATTAGGAAAGAGTCATTACTGAAAATTGTCATGACATAAGAGAGATAGCATACATACACAAAAAACAAAGACAAACATACATGTACATTAACCCACACACACACACACACACACACACACTTTCACATTCATATACACGCATCAAAATATATAAATATAAAACAGCCCAGAAAATAAACAACGAAAAATGTGACCAATGGAAACTGTCCCTCCATATATGAACATATCTATACACACATACATACACGTAGATATACATACATACACACTCTAGTGGCCACGCCCACGATTTGCACCACAATAGGGGTCATTGTCGGTGATTCTCTTATCATCCTATGCTGAAGGGGAAGGAAAAGGGAGGAAGGGAGGAAGGGAGGAAGGGAAGAAGGGAAGAAGGGAAGAAGGGAGGAAGGGAGGAAGGGAGGAAGGAGAGGAAGGAGAGGAAGGAGAGGGAGGGAGGGAGGGAGGGAGGGAGGGAGGGAGGGAGGGAGGGAAGGAGGGAAGGAGGGAAGGAGGGAAGGAGGGAAGGAGGGAAGGAGGGAAGGAGGGAAGGAGGGAAGGAGGGAAGGAGGGAAGGAGGGAGAGAGGGATAAAGGGAGAGGGATAAAGGGAGAGGGATAAAGGGAGAGGGATAAAGGGAGAGGGATAAAGGGAGAGGGATAAAGGGAGAGAGAGAGAGAGAGAGAGAGAGAGAGAGAGAGAGAGAGAGAGAGAGAGAGAGAGAGAGAGAGAGAGAGAGAGAGAGAGAGAGAGAGAGCGAGGGAGGGGGCGGACAATGTCTTCATCACACCCGCCAAACGAGCTGTCGATTTCTGGCCGGGTTCTTCGCTCGCCATCCGCCCTCCTCCGACGGCGCCACACTGCAGGTCGCCGGCGGTGGTTGCGTGCAGGCGGCGCAGTCATTAGTGTCGGTGCGTATCGACGTGGAGGCACATCCAGTTCGCAAGGGCCACGGATGGGACTCGCCATCCGGGCTCTGGTATCAGGTCTGATAGCAATGTGCTTGTCTATCTGTATATTTATGAACGTGCATTCCAGGGTAATTCTCCATTCGAACACGTTAGATTGCATTGTGCAGTTTGAAGCTAAGACGTCCATATAAACTAAATAACCACGTACAAAAAGCAAGTATTTAGGAATGTGATACAAATACACGAATAAATAGTATACATAGATATACAGAAGTGTGTATATACACCCCGGTGTATACTGTATATATCGCTACTACGATCATTAAGAGAACGCGCATCCCTCACGATGAATGCGGGAATGTGGTAAAGAAGGAAGGCCCATGAGAAGGAGGAGATAGGGGGAGGAAAGGGGCGGGAAAGATAAGGGAAGATGAGTAATCAATGAGGCACAAGGGCGATATTCATGAGGTCATCAGCCATTGGGTTTAGAGGGAAAGGGGGGGGGGCGTAATCTACATAGGCGAAAAGGGACGACCAGGGCACGGTCCAGTAACGCTTGACGCCCGACCGCGACGACGCTAATGATAGGACCCCCCCCCCCTGTCCCTTCCCATCCGTCCATCCTACACCTCCCCAGTTCTCACCTGCCTACCCTAGAGAGAGAGAGAGAGAGAGAGAGAGAGAGAGAGAGA
>NC_061822.1:36742193-36754693 GCF_019202785.1 Penaeus chinensis | reverse complement strand
CTAGATTTCCTCCGTCTTTACCGATAAAGAATAACAAACTGTAAAAAAATAATAATCCTAGAAGAGGTTTCGGACACTTTCATTACTTAATTCACACGCAGGACTGCAAGCTGCGGTCTTTCGCCATCCGACAAAACACCAGAACCGTCAGCGTAAACAGCCAGAGTACGCGAGTTAAAATTAGTCAAAAGCACCAAACGCCGGTCATGTCATCCCGGTCCAGCCTGAACTTGAAGACGTCGCCTGAGATCTACGGCAACCCCCCGGGTGGTTTCTTGGACCGTTCCTTCCCATTAAAGGTGAGCACCTACGACGAGGAGGGGGCGTGGCTCCCCAGGGCGCGGCCTATGCCACATCCACAGCACACACGCCCACTCAAAACCTTCATGGCCGGAGCTACTCTATAAAATGTTTATGATCATCAGTCAATGCTCCAGCGAATCGACTAGTGATCACCAAAAATTGAACTGGGAATCTAACAGTCAGCGTACAACAAACGACATGATTAAATAACCCCACATTAGGCTAACGGAGACAAAATACCCCACAATGAACGATCCTGAATGAAACTCCGCGGGAGTTCACCAAATAGCCGACCTTGTTGCCCCCAAATCGCCCTCATGAACAGTTGATAGTGAAGGACTCTCTACGTCGCCTTCGTAATAATGTCTAGAAAATCCATTACCGTCGCGACCAGTGCACCACCAAATGGACGGAGATGTGGGATCTTCCACAGGGCTGCAAACTGGCGAATCTACGCCCATTCCGACCAATTTCCTCAAAATGGAAATACGTTCAAGCTGTCGAGCCGGCACGAACCAGAGCAACTTTCGAAAGCAATGGAACTACGAAAACAAGACGTCCCCCGGCAGCACCCCCCCCCCCCCCCCCCCATCCTCCAACACAGGCGTTTACCTCCATTACACGTTTCCTGACGTTGCTCTTGACGCCGTGCGAGGAAACTTCAGAGCAAAATTTTAAAAAATCAAACTGTTTGAAAATCAACAAGTGACTCTCTTCCTTCTTCCAGTTTCAGGTTTAGACACCGCGCGCAGAAATATATTTCCCTATATTTTTTTTTATCATTAACCTATTAAAATATACTTAGAACAAAATAGGCGAATGCTAAGCATAAAAAGCGCACTGCACTTTCACAAAAAGTGGCTTTGGCTCACCACTGACCCGCTCGTTCCTTTTAGAGTGAAGAACATTAGCGGCATTTCCTGCGGGGAGCGTGGGAGGCAGAAGAAGCCAAGCACTGCAACGAGGGCAAGTTAGGAGGGGGCGATAACGAGAGAGGAAGAAAAGGATAGGGGGATAGGGGGATAGGGGGATAGGGGAGAGGCAGAGGGAAAGGGGGAGAGGGGAGAGAGAGAGAGAGAGAGAGAGAGAGAGAGAGAGAGAGAGAGAGAGAGAGAGAGAGAGAGAGAGAGAGAGAGAGAGAGAGAGAGAGAGAGAGAGAGAGAGAGATACCCTATCTACACCTTCCCTAAACCAATCTCCTTTCCCCAACACAGCAACACATGTGCGGGACAGCTGTGCTTAGCTAGCGCCCCTCTCTCTGCTCCCCATGGCCTTCCTCACTATCGCCCCCTTCTCATCAACGCGCTCCACTCCTTATACTCCCCCCGCAGGCATCTCCTGAGCACAGCACATCTTTACAACTCTGACATATCACCCTACAACCACACAACCATAAGCACACCCACAGCCTATTACCAGAGAGCCATCGGTCAAGCCTTTCGAGTGTTTGAGAAGGTGTTTTAACCCTGTGCTGGCTACTCAAACCGCCCCTTTCACGCCCTACTACATCTCCCTTCTCTTCCCTTTCCTCCTTTTCCCTCTCTTATGTATCTAAAGTGCACACTATTCAAAAATCAATCTCATCCTTGGATAATTCGACAAGGCTGGTCCATCCTCCTGATAACTACCTTTTGACGACCTTCAATATTATTATTACCAACGGCACTTCTTTACCTTTTCCTGGCCTGACCGGTGTCCTCGGAAAAGCAGAATGCGTCGACACACTTATTAAATTTCTTCTTTCTTATTTCTCTATAGATAACGTAACCAGCAAGCAGTATATTGCTTCTGATCTCTCACGCTTCCTAGAAACATTTCCAGCTGCAAAGATCAACAGAAAGCCACTGGTTCGCTCACGCTGACTCACCGCCGCTCCTTCACACCAACACAACTTTTGTAACATAATATTCTACAACGAAGTGATATTTCATTTTTAAACTTTTTCTTGTAACACCAACGCTTTATACTCCTACGGTAAGATCACCGCATCTGTCTCACAGTGCATGCGTTCTGGATCTTTAAAATATAAGTCTATGTCCAGCGACCGATAATCACGCGCATCATTATCGCTCATTAGCTATCAACTCACCATTACTGCCACGATGCACTAAGTCCGCCGCTCGGTGTCCCGACTCGAGCTTGATGAGCGAGTGTACCGGCGGCCGCTACGACAATCACTGGACCCTCACTCGTCCCGTACCTCACTTCAGCTGCCCACATTTCCTTCTCTCTCTATTTTACTTGTTAATTCCTCTGTGCGATTAAATATAGAATCTATATTTATAGCATTTCAAACATATATATGTCTGTGTGCTGCATTTTCTCTATTTAATCTTATGAATTTCTTGTTGGTAAGTTTCTCATTTGCAATCATACTATATTTAAGTTTTCATTACCCCCTTTTTAATTATTTTATATTTTTTTCTCGCGACAGAGTTCACCTCCTCTCCCAGTCACTTCTTCAACCCCCTCTTCCTCTTCCCCTCTCAACCTTTCTGTCCCTATCCTATTTTTACACATCCAGTCCAGGTAGCACCGCATACTCCCTGCCTCCCTTCTCCCAACACGCCCTTTTCTGTCACATGACCCCCCCTCACCCCTCCCTACACCCAACCATCGTAAGGTCGCTCGAACCCCTACCCCCACCAGCACCCACGCTCCCGGCGTCGAGTCACTCCTAACCAATGAGCGGGTGCGGGTGGCGGCGGCGGTGAGGTCATCACATACACAAGCTGATGTCACGACTACAAATACCCGGCCGCCCCCATCCTCCCGCCCGGTCCTGGAGTCCCGTAAACACCCACTTACAATTCATTACTCCCGTCATACAGGGCACCGACGCACGCCCACAGTACAACCCATGGGCCACAGCGTTAGCCGCTTCTGAACACCTAACGTTTGTAGCAATGCGAGGGGTGACGGAAACCTCATGCGTTTGCACCCCTTGCTTTCCGGGCGTGTGTAATCTTCAAAGAGCTGTCGGCGAAGTGCTGGCTCTGGCGCTCCAACAAAAGCCCGAAAAGCATCTGCTTCCCTCCCTTCAGACGTCAGCTAAATATAGAACGTTTCTCCCCTTCGCCAGGAAGACGCCTCTACTATCAACGTTTTATCACACGTTTAGACGAACGTTTCTCAATCACAGGAGCTGTAGGAGTCATCCCATTATCCACATCATTATTTCACCATTAGTTTTAACCGTGTATTGCTTCACTGCATCTGTTTCTCTCTCTCTCCCCTCTAACTACTTATGCCTGCGTATATCAGCTGTTGGAAACACGGAACAAACTTGGACCACCTCCAAAGTGCTCGACCCACCTCCCCTTGGCGTGTCTGCGCGTGCTAGCCATGCGCAGAGTCCGCTTTCTGGATTGATTCAACATTACTAAAACATGGCAAAACAGAGAAATATACCGCCATCACAATCTATGCATGCTTAAGTGGATAGAATTGTTTTAATATGTAAAAACGTAGGCCCACTCACATGAAAACTTGCGAAAACGAAGTAGTTAACACCCTCCTAAACACACACCCACACCCACACACAAACAGCCACATACACACCCACACACCCACACACCCACACACACACACACACACACATACACACACACACGCATACACACACACACACACACACACACACACACACACACACACACACATCCACACATCCACACATCCACACATCCACACATCCACACACACACACACACACATACACACATACACACACGAACACACACACACACACACACACACACACACACACACAAACACACAAACACACAAACACACAAACACACAAACACACGCACGCACGCACGCACGCACGCACGCACGCACATACACACGTAAATACGCACGCACACACATGCACGCACACACATGCACGCACGCACACGCACGCACGCATGCACACACATGCGTGCGTGTCTGTGTGCGTGCGTGTCTGTGTGCGTGCATGTAAGTATGTATGTACGTATGTATGTATGTATGTATGTATGTATGTATGTATGTATGTATGTATGTATGTATGTATGTATGTATGTATGTATGTATGTATGCATGTATGTATGCATGTATGCATGTATGTATGTATGTATGTATGTATGTATGTATGTATGTATGTATGTATGTATGTATGTATGTATGTATGTATGTATGTATGTATGTATGTGCGTGCGTTTATTGATAAAGAAACAATTTAATTTTATCTACCTACCTATCTACCTATTTATCAATATATTACCAAATTAATTTACGTTTATCTATGTACGCCTATCTAAGGTATCCACTCACTTCATAGAGAATGGGATACTAAATTGTAAATAAAATACTGGTACTGACTGCACATTCACTGTTGACGAAGCTAGCAAACCTCACCTGTGAAGAAAAAAGAGAAAAAAAATATCAATTTAGGATACTAAAAGTATGATAAGGACAAATATCATGGCTAAAAAGTTCATAAGTAATAGAAGTCCGAGGGTATTTAAAAAGCCACAAAGCAACACCCGAGTAACCCAAGCTGCGGTGCAGTGGTTTTTCGGAGGGATGAGTCAATACTCGGCATTGAGAGGCACTGGCACTACTGGTGTAGCAGCGTATTGACTGACGGATCCTGTGACAAGCGCGTCTGGTCAGGTGAGAGCGTGACAACACAGGTGTGCGCGGGGCCGATCCGGACGTCGGGCGCCCTACAGACAACGACAGGTCGCGCCAGTGACACCCTACACGACGCACCTTGATGAAGGGAAACCTCAAAGGCACGGCTTTAGGCTCTAATGGGGGAAGGGGAGGGGCAATTATGGATGGACAGAGAGATTCCAGTTTCAACAGAGTTAACTGTTTGGAATGAAATTATAAAAAATCATGATAGTAGTTATGCTAACAGTTAAGCTAATGGTGTAATACTGTAAGTTAATCTGAAGACGTTTACATAAAAGATGTAAACACCTTAATCAGCGCTTGCATCAGCATTATCAATAGCCAATGCTTATACAAACAGCTGTTCAATCACGACAGCGTCCCGTTCACCAGCCATTGGCTACACCAACCGACAGCACGTAGCCAAGATCTCCGGCCGCGAACAAGCTCCATTACTCGACCAATGACGACGCAGGGCTACAATAACATGGAACGGCGCTCCACTCCCACAGACGGAGCAAGGGACATGAGCCAGCAGGACAGACGGCCTCTCCCATGACACGGTAATACAGCCTTCGCAACACCCGTGGGAAACAGCGGCCGGCAAGTCCAGATCGTGTGGCGGCCACCCTCACCTGGCCCGCCCGCGCGCCCGCACTCTGAGGCAAAGGGAGCGAGGGGGAGGAAATTCTCGGTTGAAAGGAAAGGTTAGTAGGGGGGGGGAGAGAAAGAGGAGGGAGAGGAGGAGAGAAATATGTTGAACCGGTATGGACGGTTGAGGTTGACAAGGAAAACGGCAAAGGCACCGGAGGACTGGTGTGGGGGGAATGGAGCGGCGGCTGGAGTGAGAACAAGATCTTAAAGCATTTCAAAAGGAGATAGGAGGGACGGAGGCAGTAGCGATAAGTGACATACATTCTTAACGCAACATGCGTCAAAAGAAATTATATAAAAAAAATTGTTGCCTCCCCCACAATTACATGACAATCCACGTGGCTTCGCTTCTTCCATACATTTTTCAAAAGCCACTAAGTTTCTTCCCCTTAAAAATGACTCTACCAAGCCTCAAAAGGCAAACACGCTGCCAACAAGTTTTTGTTTCGTTGGCTTCAACAACTAGAAAAAGAGGAGCTCGCATGAACAGGATTATGCACAAAAATATGCTTTCTCTCTCCCTCTCTCAGAAGTGGTTTACTCATGCTCGCTCATCCAAATTGCAGCGTAAGATACTTACCCGGGTAGAATGACCACTCCTTAAGCTTACTACAATTTGCTACAGAATAAAAAGATCCTCTTTAGTACCTTCTATACTTAAGAGTGTTATATGCCCGGTCACTACACCCAGCGTTAACTATACATAAGGTCAGCACATTTATTCAGCATTAGCAAAATCAAAAGGTCAACAGATGGGATTGACTGAGCCATTCTTTGAAGGTCACGCTTACTCATATATCAAAACTAATTATGAACCCGGTGTATATTAAAGACCGCAATAGTAATCCTAAAAAAACAATGAAACCTACTACATCGTCAAAGCAGTAAGCTATCAAGTTCTAGTAATGCCAACAGTACGTTAAAGGTCGTGAACTGCTGCGCTTTGCTAAGTCTTCAAAGGTCAATGTAACACGCCAGAACACCAGAACTAAGAAACAAAATTAATCAATAAAAATATAAAGAGCGTAATTAAAGTCCCTAATCCACGCGGCAACAGATTTCCAATTTCGTTATCGTTAAAGAGCCAGCGCTGCATCTCCGACGCAAGGTCAAGTGCAACAAGCGACGTCAAAACAATTCCAAACCCAGAAATCTGAACCCTAGTAATCGTTGGTCTGCCGTCATCTAACAGACGTTGTTACACCAACATCAGCAATTTCGTTTTTATAAAAAGAGAGAAGGAATATCCAGAAGGGCGACATCCCTGGCCATAACCGAGCGTCGAGCCAACCTCAAGCTCAGTACTGGCGCTCAACACGGCGGCTTCACCATTATCGATTCCTGTCCCTCTCCCACTCTCATGCTCTCCCCTCCCCTTCTTCCTCCCGTCCTCCCTCATAGCGACCACGTACCATCCGCCTCCACAGTTGAGATAACTACAGCGTTTCGTGCAGAGTTAATAGGTGACGGTCAACTGACGTAACGATTTCCATGTTCTTCCACGTCGTGTCCGCCGAGCAACCCGCCGCCGCCGCCTCCTCCTCCTCCACTGGTCACGGCACAAGGGTGGGACATAGAACTAGGCCAAGGTGGAGCTGTAGTTCAGCTTTAACATGCGACGTTTGAACTTGCCAGTGACATTATCAACCACGTAAAGCAGAAGATGAATTATCTCCAATCTATGGTATCAATAAAAATAACTATAACATATATAAATTCGTTTTAATTTCGTAGAGACCCAGAATCATCTTGATTTGATAATAACTTACGCGACCATGATCAAAACCTCCGGTCATGAAGTAAACAAGATACTGCGGCTTCCTGTCTATGCGGGTCGATTTCGAGGGCCATAGAACTAACAGAAAAGATTACCGGAAGCTCCATATGCGTTGGATTATCCTTCAGCGAAGCAGAAAGTAGCCTAGGCCAGCCAGGTCTAGCCAGGTAACTAAATCGAATGGATTTAGAAAACCTATAACTGTCATTCGGCACTCTAACCACCTTTGAACATAAAAGGAGCCAAACTATCAAGAAAATCGTCCATCTCGCCAAGTGTCATTCTGAACACCTGAGAGTTTCTGTGCTAGCGAGAAATAGTGAATGAATAATACATGGCTCTGGCCAGGGTGTCCGTGTCCCTCGTACAGATAACGAATTCATCATACGTCTCTAACTTTCTCTGCGGGCCATAGGCTTGGGATCGCTCGGTTATTATACAAGCAGCTGTCTCTGCGAAATTCACCGACGATTTACGTACGGGGCGGCTTGGCTGTCAAGCAGTGCTTCCATCTGCCTGCCTGCTTCCGACACACCGAACCACTACGCGATATTGCCACCAAGTTACATCGATCTCTAGGTAGGCACTAAAGATAATAAAATAAAATCTAAAAATCGCATAAATCCTCCGCTACACTAACAATATGCGCATTCCAAAGTACCGCTGAACTATACACGAACTGGCAACCGCGTGGGGTCAGGGGAGGAAAACAAGCCTCGTCCTCATCCCTCCCTCCCTCTTGGCCTCTGACCTTCACCAGCCGGGTTTCCATCCCCGTGCCCTCACCTTGTACACTGATCGCCATCTTGATCTCGTCACGCCCGCTATTTGCTTTTGCTCGAAAGTTTTTTTAAGCTACAAGATTTTATACTGCTTTAAAGAGTCTGGGTTCCACCAGATGCGTTTCTCGCACCGTGGCCACACACACACACAACTAGCTAGCCTCACACCGCTTCTGCCACACCCTGCTACTTTATAATCTACCTCTGTCTTTCTCTCCCTCCATGTCTATCTGTCTAACTATGTGTCTGCCTGTCAAGACCACTAGCTTAAGCACCTATACAGACAGAGACAGAGGTAGACAGATATACAGACACACTGACATGCATACACACAATTCTCTCCCTCTCCATCTCCCTCTCTCTCTCCTCTCTCTCTTTCTCTCTCTCACTCACGCATTCACGCACTCCTCTGGATACCTCAGCCTCCCTCTTTAAATATATCCCTTCACATTATTACCCGATAACTCGATTTTCAAATCTATTCCCTATCAATCTCCTAACTGTTAGCTTCCAACCCACTCCCGGTAATTCTGTGTCTTTGAATCCATGAAACCCAAGTGTTTTCTAAAACAATTTTAGTGGACATCAATAACTACAAGTATATTGCAAGTATTTGCACATAATCACAGAGAAAAATTAAAATCATGCCGTACAATAATATTTAAGTGCGACTAAATACTCCGACCTTGCAGCCTACGTGGAACCAGTACAAATTGTGCAATATACACATCCAGGGTAAGGGTGTGAGGGTGGGGTGCAACAGAAAGAGGAGAGAAGGGGGCCAATGATTGCGTAACGAAGGCCTGGCATACCACACAACGCAGCGTGCTGGCCAATCATGCCTGCGGGGTGAAAGGGGTGAGCTGGGAAAGGAAGAGAGGTTAGCGAGAAAGGGCAGGAGAGAAAGCCTAGGAAGGGAGGAGAGAGGGAGGGGGGAGAAAGGAAGGACAGGAGAGAGAAAGCAAGGGAGGGGAGGAGAGAGGGAGTGGAGGAGAGAGGGAGGAGAGGAGAGAGGGAGGAGAGGAGAGAGGGAGGAGAGGAGAGAGGGAGGAGGGGAGAGAGGGAGGAGAGGAGAGAGGGAGGAGAGGAGAGAGGGAGGAGAGGAGAGAGGGAGGAGAGGAGAGAGGGAGGAGAGGAGAGAGGGAGGAGAGGAGAGAGGGAGGAGAGGAGAGAGGGAGGGGAGGAGAGTGGAAGGGGAGGAGAGAGGAAGGCGAGGAGAGAGGAAGGAGAGGAGAGAGAGAAGGGAGGAGAGAGGGAGGGGAGGAG
Source organism: Penaeus chinensis (assembly GCF_019202785.1). Classification (NCBI taxonomy): domain Eukaryota; kingdom Metazoa; phylum Arthropoda; class Malacostraca; order Decapoda; family Penaeidae; genus Penaeus; species Penaeus chinensis. Next base: position 36,745,267 of record NC_061822.1, on the reverse strand, counting down.
AGGAAGGGGAGGAGAGAGTAAGGAGAGAGAGGAAGGAGAGAGAGGAAGGAGAGAGGGAGGGAAGGAGAGAGGGAGGGAAGGAGAGAGGGAGGGAAGGAGAGAGGGAGGGAAGGAGAGAGGTAGGGGAGGAGAGGGGGAGGGGAGGGGAGGAGAGAGAGAAAGGCCGGAGAGAGAAAGCAAAGAAGGGGGGGGGGAGAACGGAAGGGAAGAGAAAGCAAGGGAGAGGACGAGAGAGGGCGTGAGGAGAGAAAACAAGGAAGGGGCAGTGACACGTAAGCAAGGCAGATGGGTAGAGGTGTTTGGGGAGTAGAGGAGTTGTAGTGGAGGTGGGTAGGGGCGGACAAGCGTGGGGTGAAGGGAAGGAATATTCGGGGCGAAGTAGGGGAGGTTGGTAGAGTTATACCCGCTTGGAGTAGGTCGGTAAGCTGAGGATGGAACATGAAGCTATTTTGAGCATGCGTCTCGCACTACGAATCCGGATTGGGCATCAAGTTAAAGGAGGCGCCTCGGGGCGGAGGCTCTCCTGACATGGGCGGTACAACACGCAGCATTAACACCAAGGAAAAGTGACAGTATGATCATACATTGTGGCAATGGTAGAAGGCAATTTTACAGAAGAGGAGGTTAGGGCACTCGCAGGCACCGGGAATGCGAAGAATGCCGCAAGCACGTGACACTGCGGGTTTCTACCTCACCTACGCCCAGCGCGAAGGGAGGGTGAGGGCTGGGAAAGGAAGCAAGGGGAGGGTAACAAGGAAATGGATCAGTTACAGGCTATATGTGACCCGAAAGGGAAGAAAGAAAAGAAGGTGAGGAGAAAGTCATAGATGGATAAGTAAAACGATTCAATAATCAAAGATAAGAATAGATTAAACAAAATAAACTGTGCGAATGAAATGAAGAAAAAATGTCAGGGAAACAAGAAGGAGAGGAAAAATAATAATCATCCAACGAAACTCAAAAGTCAATCCAACTGCCAACAAACAAACCCCACAAACGCAAAATATGAAGACATTAGGCTGGCTCTCTAGACCTCCAACCTCCTCCCAACTGCCAGCAAATTCTAAAAATATCCTACCACGGACGTCACATCCCCTCCCCTCTCCCATCCTCCCCTCCACCCCTTCCACAAGCCCATCCCGGAAGCGCGGGTATTTCCCATGGTAGTCTTGTCATTCTGCATATGAAGCCAATCTAATTACCTCATTAATTACCCCCCATTAAACTGATGATCAATGAACTGGGCAAAGTGGAAGTAGGATCAATAAAATAAAACTGACACATCCGGAATTCACTTAGGATAGGGGTAGAACAAGGGGTAAAGGGAAGAAAGAAGTGAAAGAGGACGGGGAGAAAGGATGAGGAAGGGAGGGGGGGCGGGAGGGGGAGGGGAGAGAGAAAGAATGAGGAAGGGAGGGGGGAGGGAGGGGTAGGGGAGAGAGAAAGGATGATGAAGAGGGGGAGGGGGAGAGAAGGAAGGAAGGAAGGAAGGAGGGAGGGAGGGGGGAGAGAGAGAGAGAGAGAGAGAGAGAGAGAGAGAGAGAGAGAGAGAGAGAGAGAGAGAGAGAGAGAGAGAGAGAGAGAGAGAGAGAGAGAGAGAGAGAGAGAGATAAAGATAAAGATAAAGATAAAGATAAAGATAAAGATAAAGAGTAGAGAGAGAGAGAGAGAGAGAGAGAGAGAGAGAGAGAGAGAGAGAGAGAGAGAGAGAGAGGGAGGGAGGGAGGGAGGGAGGGAGGGAGGGAGGGAGGGAGGGAGGGAGGGAGGGAGAGGGAGGGAGGGAGGGAGGGAGGGAGAGGGAGGGAGGGAGGGAGGGAGGGAGGGAGGGAGGGAGGGAGAGAGAGAGAGAGAGAGGAGAAGAGAGAGAGAGAGAGAGAGAGAGAGAGAAGAGAAGAGAAGAGAAGAGAAGAGAAGAGAAGAGAAGAGAAGAGAAGAGAAGAGAAGAGAAGAGAGGAGAGGAGAGGAAAGGAAAGAGAGGAGAGAGCAAGTGCATGAGAACGTATTCTCTCAGCCTTCCAAGCAACACTGAAACCAGACATCCCTCGCGGCCCGACCCCACCCATAAACCGCCCGGTCGACCAGCAGCAGCAGAACAAACAACTTAACAGGGAACTTTATCAGTCAAGGAATCAAGGCATGCATTGTCATATTCCCTCCGTATCTTATCTGACGATACCCTATCTGCAGCTTCAACACACTCGCTCGCTTCACGCACTTCCTGCTTGCTTTTCACCCGCTTATTTTTGGTTGCAAAGAATGACGTCACGCTTCGTAAAACAGGGGAGAATATTAAATAAAAATGCTGGGTAAGTTATCTAACTCCTTGTAAACTGCCACCGGCACGGATCCTTCTAGTGATTGATGGAATCTTTGTGCAACTTCCTGATAATTATACTGTGTTTTTCAATCTCTACAAACAGTTTATCAGGGTAGACTAATATTCTTCTATCTCAGCTTCCTTATCACTGGTGCGATAACGAAGCACAGGAAAAGAAGGTCACAAAATGTGAACATAATTTTGCTAAAATATTAAGGGCTTTAACACCAGTCGAACCATAGATGAAAGGCCGTTGTCAAGGAAACAAACATGACATAATAACTGGCATTTTACAGCAAAGCTAATTTTGAAAATATAAACTGCCTCTTGCACAAACCCTCTAGTGAGCCAAGTACCACATGCCCCGCGAGAACATCAATGCACTACCGATGGATGAACCTTTAACCAAAGAAAGGTTTAATCGATTTTCCTTTGCAAAGATGACTTAAGTGCTACGGGTCACTAACCTATGGGTAGAGAGGAAGAAGAGGAATAAAGTGGGAAGAATGAGGAGGAGAGGACAGGGTAAGGAAGTGAAAGTGAATTCTGACACAATGACTTCGAAGAATGGAAGTGCCCTTATTGATGGTGGTAACGATGACGAGGACCACGTTGAAAATAAGTGGCAACGACGATGAAGCCTGAAAAATCGCTGATATGTGTTACAAGGATGACGACAATGAAGACATGACATGCCAATAAAATTCCACCACGGGCAAGTCTGAAGGTATTTTACGGACGCGCGCGCTACGGACAA
>NC_061822.1:36734693-36737193 GCF_019202785.1 Penaeus chinensis | reverse complement strand
GTACGTTTGGGTGCATTTCTGCCACCCTAGACAGCCCTTGAAAGATCTTGTATGTTGCCTGACTAGGTCTGAAGTGAACATGTATCAAACTGATGCCTCTGGGCTCTGAAGGGTCTCAAAGAGTATGCTCAACACCGTGACAGCCAGATGTAAAACAGACATACGTTATCATCTTACATTTCAACCTAAGTTCTCTGTCGTCGTAGCGGAGAACCTGGCCTGATTTGGCTAAGAAACAGACGGGATGAAAAACTGATACCGAAAGAGTCTGACAAAAAGAAAGTGCTCTCTCTTTCTTTCCTCTTTCCACTCCCTCCCTCGAACGAGTGCGAGTATTAATGCGCGTGTTAGTTCGTGTGCGAGGCTGGGGGTTGGGTTGGGTTAGGTTAGGTGTACGTGTGCGTGTATAGGAGTGTGCGTATACTTAGTGTGTATGTCAGTATGCGTACGTGTGGGAGACAAACCCAATACTCAACCTTCACGTGTACACTAAAATTGTAAGAATTGTGAGGTTTCAAGGCCTTCACTCTAAAAGCTGGCACCGGCTCGAGGCCCCCCAAAGCAACTCTTCGCGTCCTATGTCAACAGTCTGCCGAGGAAAAAAATACTTCCAAGGGGAAAAGAGAACGACCTTGACAGTGCAGACAGTCCAGTGCCACGCGTTCTCTCCAAGCCCCGGGGGTTCTTGGAGGTTAACGCCCATGGCAAGAGAGCAGAGACAACTACACACAAACTGAGACCCGGCTGTGGAACGGGGCCAAAACCGGCGTGGCACTTGAGAGCAGACGGACTTCTCAATCGCATCTGTCGCCTTACAAGAATTAGGGAGTTTCCCCATTTGATTAAAGCCGTTATTCCTTTGAAAACGCATGCAGGAATAAGGGCGGTTTAGTCTACCCAAGAGCAAAACCAATTACTCCTGTAATCTCGCACGTACACACGCATACACAAGCATGCACGTACACGTACACACGCATGCATACTCACACGTACACGTACACACGCATGCATACTCACACGTACACGTACACGTACACGTACACGTACACGTACACGTACACGTACACACACACACACACACACACACACACACACACACACACACACACACACACACACACACACACACACACACACACACACACACACACACACGCGTACGTTCACTCTCTTCTCCCTCGAACTACCACACCCTCCCCCATCCTTTAGAAAGGCGGGTCCCGCACAAGCCCTACAGAGTCTTCCTCCCCACCCACCCCAGATCCTCTTAACATTCCCCAGTGGGTCAGACACACCACATGCCAATCACCCGTATGGTTCATGCCAATCGTTCCTACTCCCTTAGTGCGGGTGACACGTCGATATTTCAGGTTGATATGACAGCAGAGCCAGAATATTTTCCAAAAAATCCATATTTAAAGAGCTCCAATGCGTACTTTCGAGGTTGATAGGATATATGTATTATTCTCGTGATAATATGATACTATTGTCAATGAATTTGGAGAGACAGCGACAGGTAAATCACTGCGCTCAAGGTCCCTTTCCTTATCTTATCTAACCTCTAATCCCCTTACCTTGATTAAGATCAACATTTCTACCATCTATTTCGTGTAACTAAACAGGCAAGTCAGCGCCACCGCATCCCCTGCATCGCGTCAAAATTCCGTAGTGTTTACGATATTTTACACAGGTTAAAAGCGTGGTGTTTGAGGTAGGCCTAAGCATTCATACAACAGGAGACACACAGCACTCTCCAAATCTTTACTGGCTAAACGTTCCTATATTCATTCATCTCAAAGCGAACAATAACGATCATCGGATATTCGCCCGAGTATTACTGTACTTTTGAATACACGCGACGGTCAGTAACTACATTAATTTCCTTCAATATGTAAAATAAATAAGCCAAGTAATGTAAATATATAAGTGGACAAGAACTCAGTACATAACGTACATGCATAATGTCACCTCGCTTGTCAAAAAACTGATATTTTCCCGTATAAACAGTTGTGGGCGAGAAGAGGAAGCCGAAAGAGGAGAGAAGAGGAGAGAGAGAGTGAGGGGAGGGAGTGTCACCTCAATCTCACCGGTACCAAAACCCATTTCCTCCTCCTTATCAGCGCTAAACTTATCAACTTATCTCGTCTTAAGACTCACCTTATGGTCCGGGATAAATCCAAGGCAAATACCGACCAATGACAGTCAATGCTTACGAGTGCAGCGACATAAAACTCACACAATTCCCACCACAACGTTCTCGCGACACTGGCTCAAGGGAAGCTACTCCACTCGCGTATTGGGATGGGCGGACAACAAGGAACACAAACTAGTTCCTTTTTATAAATCAATAATACTTTGTTTGTCTTCCGTAACAGCCTTTCTTTGATAAATATTTGATATTTTGAAATAATAAGGAGGTGAAATGAATTGTTTGTCAATTAGCTGAATCTTTTTGGCCATTTTTGGCTAAATTGGTATTCCTCCACGCCTTGCGGTGGTG
>NC_061822.1:36707193-36709693 GCF_019202785.1 Penaeus chinensis | reverse complement strand
AGAGCAAGAGCAGACCTTCCAGTGACAGTCTTCTCTTGTGTAGTGTGTGCATGGGTCTCTTCCACTAGTTATAATCTGTACCTTTATTATTGGATAATACTAATAATTCAGCTGATATATGCTGATCTATTTTACTTTTTTTTATGAGTGCTTTATCAAGAAAGCAAGGAAATTCTTGTTTTAGTATTTGTTGTAGTCAATACTGAAGATGGAAGAAGATACTGACTTCCATTGCAGATTTTGGGACAGGAATGAATTTTTGAGTTTTGGGCCTCTTATGTGCCGTTTTCCTCAGTATGATTACGACATAGAACATGAGGTAATGAATTTAGTTTGCAAGTAGCTACTATATACATGTAATTTTTTTGCCTTCTTTCATATACTTCAGTACCTTATTTAAGTTGATAAGATATGCACACACATGCATGCATGTGCATACTTGTACACACCACAGACACAAGCACACCACAGACACACTCACACCACAAACACACTCACACCACAGACACACGCACACCACAGACACACGCACACCACAGACACACGCACACCACAGACACACGCACACCACAGACACACGCACACCACAGACAAACGCACACCACACACACACGCACACCACAGACACACGCACACCACAGACACACGCACACCACAGACACACGCACACCACAGACACACGCACACCACAGACACACGCACACCACAGACACACACACACCACACACACCACACACACCACACACACCACACACACCACACACACCACACACACCACACACACCACACACACCACAAACACCACACACACCACACACACACCACACACACACCACACACACACCACACACACACCACACACCGCACAAACCACACAAACCTCACACACAGACACACAAAGACACACATAGACACACATAGACACACATAGACACACATAGACACACATAGACACACATAGACACACACAGACACACACAGACACACACAGACACAGACAGACACACACTCAGACACACACACAGACACACACACACACACACACACACACACACACACACACACACACACACACACACACACACACACACACACACACACAGACACACACACACACACACCCACACACACCCACCTGCCCACCCGCCCACCCGCGCACACGCGCACACGCGCACACGCGCACACGCGCACAGGCGCACACGCGCACACGCGCACACGCACACACGCACACACGCACACACGCACACACGCACACACACACCCACCTGCCCACCCGCCCACACACACCACACACACCACACACACCACAAACACCACACACACCACACACACACCACACACCGCACAAACCACACAAACCTCAAACACAGACACACAAAGACACACATAGACACACATATTATTATTTTTATCATCAGTATTTGTTAATAGTTAATATTATTTTTTTTTTATCAAGACAATCATACTACAAACAGAATTTTTAATTATTGTAAACAAGAATAGATAGCACAAGACCCTCAATTTCAGTGTTTTGGTGTTTTAGATTTTTCTTTTCTTTCCTAATGCTTATGTTATGTATGTCTTTCCACTTTAGGCTGGCGAGATTCTGCTTCCTCCGTCACCAAATTGGTTTCTTAGCAATGCCTTGGATTCCCGTTCAGAAGATGGGCTCTTGGTCACAGCTTCTTTCAAATCGATTGTTGTCTACAAAGTTACACAGGAAAAAGCTATGCCAAAAGTGATAAAAGTAAGTACTTCTCCCTAAGTAATTGTGTATGAATAACTTGAGTTTTATAGTTTAATTGTGATTAAGCTTTACATGAATTGTTTGAGGAATTGCATGAAATAGCAAGATATTGGCTGATACATGTTACAGACTATGTGTTTTTGTCATCAGTTGTTAATAGTATAACTTAAGATCATTTTTTTTTTTTTTTCAGTTGATCCCTCTTGGCAATGAAAAGGTGTTGTTAGTAAAGCTGCATCCTAATGCTATGGAGACAAAGTATGGACATACTTTAGCTGTTGTTAGTGACACTTACACTGTCACATTGTTTAATATGCACAGTGGGGAAGTCATTTCTCAGCATAGAGAACATGAGGTAAGATTTTTAAGCCCTAAAGTCCTCTTTGCCACAATCATGGCTTTCCACTCCATGTGTGGTCAGACCTATTTGCCACAATTATGTAAGGTGTGTCAGGAACTAGTGTACTTTTTTCCTGTAATTTTTTTATATTATTGTTAAGATGCTCGTTGTGTACACTAATATATATGGTACTATTTAGCAACTTTCCTCCAGGTATACACACAGTATCACCCTTATACCTTCATTCCCCATTTAGACTCTCGTCTCTAGAGCTAGTCATACACTTGTGTTTTCCACCTCTTCTTGTGATTGGAGTACTGTGAGTGTGACGTGTTAATTCTGTTACTGTAAGGTGTCATTAGCTCTTCCACCTTCCTCTCAATAAGCCATATCACAGTCACTAGATATGTTGT
>NC_061822.1:36694693-36702193 GCF_019202785.1 Penaeus chinensis | reverse complement strand
ATGTCATTCATATAAAAAAAAAAAAATTTAGTATATTAACTTCTAACAGTCACTACACCATCTTCACAACCGGGCAATATACAACCTTGTGCTTGTTGGTGACATAGCTGTGACAAGTGGACAGGACCGTTTTCTGCAAGGATATCATTTGAAGAAGTCAAGCCATATGTTCCAAGTTCCTACTCTGGGTGCAACTGCAACCACTCTCTCATTTTGCCCACAAGATGTGAACAGGTTTGTCTAGTAACTAAGCCTAAGTAAATTTGAATGTCATAATAGGACTTATATTAATGTTCACTTTACTGTATACTTTAATAATTTGTATGGAAAAGTAGGCTTTGTAAGTCTGTTTGTAAGTGAAGTTATAATTTTTATCTGCAGATTGGCAATTGGAAGTTTGGATAATAACATCAGACTGCTGAACTTTGGAAGTCCAGTACCACTTCAGACTCAGACTATTTACCATAACATTAATGGGAAGGTTTTGTCAGTAAGTTGTGTTTATTCAGTATAGAAAAAAAGAGTCATTAGCTTAATTAGTATTAATTTAGTCTATTCCTCAAGAGCTTCTGTTACTATTAAACAAAACTAAAGTACGCTGTTTATGATTATGTACCTAATGCAGTTGAATGCTGCCTTACACTTCTTTGTTTTTAATAGAGTTATTGAAAAAGTAAATACAGCTGTTAGATAAAAATTTATAGTGTATTTTTTCTCATTACTGCAATTCTCCCTTCAGTTCTCTTGGCACCCAGTGCATGAGGGTCGACTCCTATTTGGCACTGCTACAGGGCAGGTGGGTTGGACTGATGTAGCATCAGGGCGAGTAACCACTTTTGCTTATCACCATCAGAAGTCAGTATACAAGGTTGAATGGGGCCTACCAGTTTGTCCTGAGAAAACAGGTTAGCATCATAGGTGGACAGAATTTTGGTATTTTGATCATGAAATGATTTGACATAAATAATGTATATAATAGTGCACTTGTGAATTATGACAGTGAAATAGCTATAATATCTATATATTTTTTTAAATGTAAAACTATATTTTTAAAAAGTGTATCACTTAAATAGAATTTTTATTTTTGATGACAATATGAATATTTTTCTCACTCGGAATCAATAATAATTTGGCGTTTTGTATCTAGGATCATCTGAGGATTGGTATGCATACTCCTTTGGTGACAGAGAGATTGTAATGCGAAGCTCATCAGACCCCATGTCAGGTAAAACTTTGATCTTTGATTTTTGGTTGTATCTCAAAATAGAGAGTTATGTGATCGTTCATAGCAGAAAACGGAGTAGAGTGATGAATGCAAATAGTAGTTATTTGTTTATTTGTTTATAATTAACTATTTTTCAGATCCTGTCTGCCTTCAAAAGCTTGTTGCAGAGTCAGAGATAAATGCCTTGCCAAAAGATGTGACAGAATTTTCCTTCAGTCCTGACTACAAGTACCTTGCACTTGGTTCTCAGGATGGGTATGCTGTAATTGTAATTGTTATTAATGATAAAATTGCCTTAAAATATATGACTTGAAGCTTGATATTACATTTTATAGTAGTAATGAGTAATGATGTAACATTAAACTATAAATAAGAAAAAAATGACTAGGGACAAGCAATCATGAAAATGTATTATTCCAACTCTCAGTCAGGTGCGAGTGTATCGAAGGGCTGACTTAACCTTGGTGGTGACTCTGGCTGTGGTGAGGAAAACCATCCAGCATTTGTTGTGGCATCCACCAACACAAAGCCATTACTCTGATGTCCTAGCTGTGGCATCCAGTGAAAAGGAGATATATATATTTGACATGGAGAAATATCTACAGGGTGAGATAACAGTTGTGTATTTTTAGAAACTCTATTTGATCATAAGTTGTTGAAATTACAAAATAGATTGCAATTTTTAAAATTTTGGCTGTAATATTTTAAATTTACTTTCCATTAGATAGTTAACCCCCTACGGTCCTGTTATTCATGATTGTGCCTTTTCACATAATGAGCAGCCGGTACAATTTGCTACAATTGTGCAGGGCCTTCCCAAAAACGGCCAGGCTTTCTGCTGAACCTTTTTCTCTATCAATATAGTGTATGTAGTGGCCAGTAATGTATCTAGTATTGTTTAGCAATTTTCTTTCAGCCACACCCATGATATCATCTCAGTACCTCTCTCTCCTTGATCCAATCATTAATTTGTCTTATCCTGCCTTTTTTGTCTTGTAACTTAGTGAGTATGAATTAGTAACTCTGGCACTGTATTACATATTCTGTCCAGCCAAACCAGCCATCTTATTGTCTCCCATATTCCCTCTCTGCACACATTGCTATCATGTATCATTCTGGTTTTATATATAGAATCTGGATATTTGTAGATAAATCTAAGTACAAAGTTTATTGTATTATAAGGTAAGAATGTGATTTTGTAGCTTTATTCATATGCTTATAGAAACGCATTCCCTTGTTTATTCATACATGAGGAGTAACTGTGATTATTTTGCTTTCTATAGACAGTCCATGTAGCCCTATATGATAAATGACAGTGAAGTGCATATTTCCTGGTGTATAAAATCAAGCTCTTGAAATGGTAGTAATGAAAATTTGCCCTAGTAACTGAAATTGACAGGATGGATGTTTTGTAGTTAGTAGGGATTATGTTATAAATATGATTAGAGATATTGAGAAACCCCTTTTTTTCAAACAATAGGGAGTGCTTACCTTCTTATACCTCATATACATTTAGCAATTAAAATCTCATTTCTTTTACAGATGACAAAATTGGCAGTGTTGTTACCCAGGCCACACGTGACCTTCAGGGGCATGAATCACGTGTTGTATGGTTAGCTTGGTCTCCTCATGAAGATGGAATTCTTGCTTCTGCATCATATGATCACACTGTTCAGTTGTGGGATACCAAAACAGGTGCTTACCTCATCTGTTCTAGTTGACTGTTTCATTTGATATCAGCTTTTTTGAAAACTGTCTAATACATATTCTTAGCTCAATAAGTTGTTTTTCAAACAACATACATTTTATAATGTAATGCTCTTTTTGAAGTAGGTGTGCTACTATTTTTTAGCCTTTTAATATTGTATATGGGAACGTAAGCAGATAGCTTAATTGTGCTTTTAACAATTAGAAGTCTTATGTCTAATTGTATATTCTTTTTGAAAGTAATTAAAACATTTTTTTATTGTTTTTTCATTGATTTCTTATTGCCTGTCACCAGTGTATATAATTTCATTAAAAAAAAATAAACATATACAATATATATATAAATTTTGTTCCATCAGGGGAGCCTAAAGTAAACTATGGTGGCCATCTCAACCGTGTCTTCAGAGTGGAATTCAGCCCTTCTGATCCTGATCTAATGTACAGTTTTGCTGATGAAAATAGTGTGCATGTGTGGCGTCCATCAGAACAGACAGCAAAGACACCAGCAGAAAGAAGTGGTGGGTACTATGTTTAAATTAGTTATTTGCCTTGTAATACATGTAGTTATTTTTACGTAGGTGTGGTATAACTCAAGCGGTTTATTGTGTAGACATACTTCTTTAAATAATGTTGCAATTTTCACAGTAAATTTGAAGGATATCCGAACCAAGAAACCAAAGGACAAGGAGACAGAGACAGTTGAAGAAACTCAGAGCAAAGCTGTTGAATCATCACTGCCTGCAGAGAGTAAGTAAAAAGAAAGTGATAAAAGGAAAGTTGAATTAAACTAAGAGGAAAGTGATGTCTGTTAACCCACTGACCATGTCTACTGTAGTTTTTGGTGAATGTTGTTACACATCAATTAGGCCCTAGTGACTGCCTGATTTATTCATACCTTGAATTTATGGGGAAATGTTTTTTTTCTAGCTATTAATCCATTAGATCTGGTTGCGTCTCAGCAATCAAATCACCAAAAATCTGGGTATTAGGCTTATGTGAGCGGCTGCTGGGCCGAGTGGCTACTTTTTTTATGCATAAGCGTTTTTAGCTGTTTGGCCATTTTCCAATATCTATATTTGCTTTTTTGAGTTGCATTATCCAGATGGTAATATTTTTTTTTTCTTTGCACAAACTCCAATCATCAAAGTAGTCTACAACCCAGTGCAAGGAAAATAAAACTATATGACACTATGTTATTTGTGTCATTTTTAAAATTTTTACGTAATATTAGATTTCCTGTAATACAACCTGCATCCTCCATGGAGCCGGCGCTCTTCCAGTCACCGCTCACGGACATTGATGGGTATAATGCAGAATCGCCAAATGAGTAAAATAAACCTCTCAATAGCTTTGTGCACTTGTGGCAAGTTTTTACATCACCCCTGCCTTCAGCCACGATGCTCATGGCAGCAAATTCATGTCACACGGCCGACGGTCAGATTTTTCTGTGACAGCATGTTCATGTCACCTGCTCCTCGACCTGGATTTTTTCATGACATGATGGTCATGTCAGCTGTATCCAAAGGGTTAATGTTGATACTTTTATACTTTTTTTTGATAGTATGATTATTATAATATTAATAATAAAAAAAGTCAAGGTAAAGGGTAAATAGATGATATAGGTATGACTAATAATTGAATTTGCATGAGACTGCTGTTTTGCTTTACAGCTTCATTTTCACTAATGTGCTACTGACAGACTATGGTCACTTTTATCAGTTAGCTCCAAATTCTGTGCCACATTTAAATTCACTTGGTTTATTTTTAACAACTGAATTGTAAGGATTGCGAGATTATTAAGTAAATTCACAATTCAGAAGTCACTAAAATACTACTGATACAACCTGTTTGCTTTAGGGAGATCAAGACAAGTATACCCTATAATACCCAAAATGAATGCACATTTAAACCCTTAATGACGGGTCACGTCTATAGGCGTCAAAACAAACCGCTTGAAATGTGGAGTGAGGCTGTATGCGGAGGGGGCGCGCCAAAGCACTATGAGTTGGTGATTCGGCTTGATGTACCAAACTCCTGTACTCAAAGTCGGTGCGTTGCCATTGATTGCGAGAGTGTAGAGTGTCATTTGATATGCTGTATCCAGATGGTAATAGACTGTTTTCCTTGCACAGACTTAGTATTATCTCTAGGTAGTCTATAACTCAGTGCAATAATAATAACATTAAGTAACATTTTATTATTTGTCTTTTTTTTTTTTTTTTGTAATATTCCATTTTCTGTGATAGAATTTTAGCTAATGGCCACAATTGGCAGGAATTCACCCTCCAAAGCTTTATGCACTCATGGCGAGTCATTCCCTTCACCCCAGCCTTTAACTGGCATGTTCCTGTCACCCTAGTTGTCAGCCAGATTTTTCCATGATGGCATGTTCATGTCGCCTGCCTCCATAGTCACATTTTTTCATGAATAAATGTTATATTGGAGACTTAAATCAAGAGTTCCTGTAATTCTCATTTTTGAAATCTGAAATTTACAGAAAAAAATGGGGGAAGCAGTGTCACAAGTGGGACAAAATCTACAAGTATCAGTGCAGCAGCAAGTAAGAAAGGACATTATAAATCATTCTTCCCAAAGTTCCATACTGTTTGCTCAAAGAAGAAGAGTTTCCACCACTTACTCTTATTAAACTTGTTGAATCAGACCAAGAATGCAGGAACTGGGAATGGGCATCTTGAAGAGCAAGTAGAAGATCTAGAGGATTTGGAAGAGGAACTGGAGGAAGAGAAGAAGTAAGACTTGACTGTCAAAAAGACCTTTTTGAAAAATTTCTTTCCATCTGTATTTTTCTTGATTTGAAGAATTGATTTAGGGTTAGGTGATATATTTTATGGTGATACATATGCAATAAGTGACTTGTTATGAAATATCAGAAACGGTAGGAATGTGAAGCACAAAATGACAGAATGGTGCATTTTTTCAGTTCAGAAGAGGAGGTAAAAGAAGGGAGTTTGCCAGGCATTAGATCCTTGTGTGAAAAGTATTCTTGCTTGCTGGAGAAAGATACTGAGATGCCTGAACCAGAAGACATAGAATATGCCCTAAGTCTGTATGGAAATCCTGATCAGATTGATGGACTCCTAGCTGCAGAAAGTAAGTGCTTTGGATATGTACATATATGTATCTTGTAGCTGTATTAATAATTAGTATCATTAAGATTGGAATGTGATTGTAATATCTTATTTATTTTGACATGCAGTTGATGCCCATGAGAAGAAGGAGAATACAATCCAAGCTGGACTGATCCACTGCTGGCAAGGCTCCTTGGCAGACCACATTCGCCAGGCTGCCAAACAGAGGAAGCTCAGCGAGTTTCTGGTGGCATCTGCACCACAGGTCTCCATGAAGTAAGCATTTATTGGTAGAAAAATCCACAATGTACAGGTGTTTATTTAAATGTGTATGTCATTCTAAAGGAGTCTTATGATCTTATTCAGTCTTTAGTAATGATTATTTGCCAAATAGTAAATTTGTTCGTTTTTATGTTCAGAGTCAATATATTTCATATAATTTTGTATATTGTGTGGGCACAAATGATTTAGCTCCATATAACACTTGTTATTTTTTGACAGATTATGGCAGTTTGCTTGTGAGTCATATGCAGAACAGCTTATCGATGAAGGTGACATCATAACAGGTGCTTCATATCTTATTAATATCCTCAAGGTAAGTGTAATGTAAAATTATCTGACATCTCTTTTATAGTATTCTTAATGGTTAACCTAGGAAAATTTGGGGTGTGTAGGCACAGTTGACTGGGTTTGCCTATTGTGGTGTGTTGCACTGCTTGTGCCACACCAACATAGTGATATGATTTTTTTTTGTATCACTTGTATCTAAAACATGATTTTAATGTTATTGCGTATTCAGAGATGTGTGATATTCATTTTAGCTACTTGATCAAACCTGTAGTAAATTAGGTGTGTTACAATCTGTGTAAAAGGTGGAATGCGGTCTAATTGGGTAGGGAAAAAAGCATTTTCTCTAATTTTTTTAAATCCCTAAAAAAAAAAAAATTGTACGTAATTATATACAAGGCTGCAACTCTGCAAGACAGTCACACTTGCAGAGCACCATTTGACAATGTGAGGAGACTGATCATGTAAACTAGAGTGAAATTACGTGCAGGTTCACAGTAGTAGCAAGAGAGTTCAATGTTTTGGTGCGTGACATAGCAGGCGATTAATTTATGTGCTAAATATCGCCCCTCTGTTAGGCAATGCCCCAGGGTATGTGAAATGTGGGTACGAGGGTACCTTACAAAGAACAGCATTAAAATGTTCTCTGTTAGGCAATGCCCCAGGGTATGTGAAATGTGGGCACGAGGGTACCTTACAAAGAACAGCATTAAAATGTAATGCATGCATCATAGTAACATGATATGAATGACTTGTCACTTGTCAGCCATGACATGAATGACCTGTCACCTGGAGTCACCACCAAGTCAGCCATGATGTGAACTCCACGTCATCTGGAGGCCAAGGGTTAAATATGTTATTGGAGAGTAAATCTTTGTAAATATTAGGTCTATAAATTGATAATGAATGTGT
>NC_061822.1:36677193-36689693 GCF_019202785.1 Penaeus chinensis | reverse complement strand
GGAAATCTATGTATTTGTTTACCAGATATATGTGTCCTTTCTCAACAGGAACCTCAGACCTAACAACTTCAGGTAATCACTACTTGGAAGCAGAAGAGGCTGTGAGTCTACTGTGCTACATGTACAACTACTCTGAAATTTCTCTTCTTCACTCTTTTCTGGAGTCAGATGAGGCTTCAAGTGTCTTGAGAGTCCAGAATTCCAGAACAGATCACCCTAAAGATGGAAGTGAGAAAGAAGCTAAGAATGTACCTATTGCAGATGATGTTCCAGAGTCTCTTGAGAATATGAATGTTGGTACTTTAGAAACTCAGTTGGAGACCCTAAATTTAGCCAAAGATGCTGATGGTCCAAGAAAGACATTAGAAATGAATGCTAAGAATCAATTTTATGTCCCACCACAGTCTTGCAAAGAGCTGACTGTTAGAGTGCATCACCATTTGGATCATCTTGAGAAAGACTATAAAACATTACACAACCTGGATGTACTTAGCACAAAAGTGTCTTGTGATTCAGAAAAGTTTCTGGGGGAGATAATACTCAAGCTAAAAGAAATAGGAAAAGTTGAGGAAGGAGACATTGAAGCATTAAGTCAGCGGTTATCAGAAGTAGCTAGAGATAACTCGTCAAAATGATATGGTGCTAATAAACTAGTTTATCATAAGAATTATGTACAATATACTATTATTCTGTAAGAAGCATCAGAATGTCATAACAACAAAATGTATTTGACCATAAACTTGCATGGTTCTGATTGTGTAAGAATATATAATCATGAGAAATTATGCAGTGTTGTTAGACATGGTTGGACTTTGCACAAATGTATATTGTGAGCCATTATAACTTTTTGGGGCAGTGGTACTTTACCTAGTAGAAAAGGGAGAAGCAGCAAAGTTACTGAAGAAATCAGTTAATAATTATATTAACTATATTAATTTTTAAAAAATGTGTTAATCCATGGAGTATGAAGCTCAGATGAGAGTGAGAGAGTGAGTGAGAGTGAGTGAAAGTGAAAGTGAGTGAGTGAGAGTGAGTGAAAGTGAGAGTGAGTGAGAGTGAGTGAGTGAAAGAGAGAGAGAGTGAAAGAGAGAGTGTGAGTGTGTGAGTGAGAGAGTGAGAGAGTGTGAGAGTGAGAGAGTGAGAGTGAGAGAGTGTGAGAGTGAGAGTGAGAGTGAGAGTGAGAGTGAGAGTGAGAGTGAGAGTGTGAGAGTGAGAGTGAGAGAGAGAGAGAGAGAGAGAGAGAGAGAGAGAGAGAGAGAGAGAGAGAGAGAGAGAGAGAGAGAGAGAGAGAGAGAGAGAGAGAGAGTGAGAGTGAGTGAGTGAGTGAGTGAGTGAGTGAGTGAGTGAGTGAGTGAGTGAGTGAGTGAGTGAGTGAGTGAGTGAGTGAGTGAGTGAGTGAGTGAGTGAGAGAGTGAGTGAGTGAGTGAGTGAGAGTGAGAGAGAGAGTGTGTGAGAGTGTGAGAGTGTGAGAGTGTGAGAGTATGAGAGTATGAGAGTTTGAGAGTGTGAGAGTGTGAGAGAGTGAGTGAGTGAGTGAGTGAGTGTGTGTGAGTGAGTGAGTGAGTGAGTGTGCGTGCGTGTCTGTGCGCAATTTTTAAAAATAGTAAACAGAAAGGGTAGCTGTGTATATCACTAAGTTAATAATCAGAATAATGAATCTTTTAAATTTCTGTTTTTTGGAATGAATTAGAAAATTACCACAATTACATCCAATTACAAAAAAAAAAAAAAAAAATTTGGTTTATCATAATAGTGTTGCATGTATGCTTATAGCTGTCACTTTTTTATATAACCTAATAAAAGATATAGTAAAATCTGTATAATCTAAATAGAAATATACACTTTTACACAATATATAATTCTTTATAAGGATATTACAAGTCTGTAATAAGATATATATTTCATATAAATGTTAAAGGTTTACCAATTTCATTACTCTCATCTCTAATGATTTTGGCCTCAATCATACTTTACAGTTACATATTTTGTCCTGTCTTCTCAATCTTTTAATTTTTTATTCCATTCTCTCACTCTCTCTGTAGCTCTTTCTCTGTATATGTTCTGTATATCTGTATGCATACCTTACACATCTGACTAAGTGTGTATTAATTCCTTGAAGAAAGAATAAAGAGTCAAGGTCTGTATGGCATTTATTTTTACCTTTTATACTCTTTTTTTTTATGGTGGGAAGGTGTCAATCTATAATTCTTTAGTAATGTGTTTTACTCATGTTTTTTATTATTCTGCTCTCTTTTCTTTTTCTTTTACCTGTATTTTGTCCTTTGCCATTATCCTATCATTACTTCTTCCTGCAATATTTCCCTTTGTTTGCAATTGCATTTCTATACAAACATTCCTCCTTGTCTTTTCACAGGAGTGGTTAAAGGGTAGGAAGTAAATTATTCATCTGCTGTATCTTCTTATTTAACTTTCTTATAGTCAATGCATTTGCAGGACTTCCACTATGATCATTATCAAGAAAAAGAAGTTATAGCATTATTGCATCTCTTTTTAGCAATACTGAACAAGAACAGTAAGCCACATAAATTTTTCACAAGACTACAATATTATATAAGATTGTTTATTGTTTTTTTTTATTTTTAATAATCTGACTGTATCAACTACATTATCTTCAAAGGTTTTTATGGTATTTAATCTTTTGATTTTTATATAAATTTTCATTAATTCATCTCTGGAATATCTATAACATGCTAAAGCAGACTGAGCTAAAGTAGCAGTATGAGTGATCATAACTGATTTTCAAGCCAGTGGAAGAATTGTCTTTGAAATGGATTGTTGGCAGTTCTCTTAAGGCTTTTTACTTTGTTAAACTGTTTTTTCAACGCATCAGATCTTTTTTTTCACACTTCCAGTCTATTTATTCTTACAATATATAACTATTATTACCAAAATCATCATGTTTGAGGTTTAACAGATTCTCATATTTTTTAGACATGCTTCTGAAAGACTTTCAGAGCTATTGTAAAGGCTAGTAGGCTACATCAGATGCTTTGAATTTTGTAGTTTGATATGGCAAGATGAACAACTTTCCTTTAATTTGAAGTTAATTCACAGAAGTATAACTTTTCTTGAGCAGGTATCATTTTATCTTGGTAAACTTTAAAACAAAACATACTAAAATGATACAAGTGATGATAATATGGAAATATATTGCTATGTATATTTTATTGTGAATGTACCAACATTGACACTGTACACACACACACATTATATATTTCAGATGCAAAAGAGGTTCTTGATGTTGAAAAATCAAGTACAATGATCATGACTGAAATGAACATACAAAAGAATATATGCCATAATAAGAATACATGGGGTAGCTCGTGCTTTAGTATTCTTCATAAACTGTCACTTGCTCAGTCTGAACAATTAGAAACTGTGAAGGTGGGAGGACGTTACAGAAAGCTAGTGTACAATAAGCAAATGTATCCATAAAAAGTGATTTACAGAGGTTACATTTACTCATATTTTGTCTCTATAAGTGACAAAGTTCCTATGAAAGTAGTTAATCCAACCCATATCTCTCAAAACACATTGAATGACCGGCAATGAGGGGGTTATATATTAAGCAACTTCATCTGACAGATATATTGCAAAAAACCCACTCTCTGCCTCTCTTGCATTGTACTTTATAAAACATTTGCCCAAATCCCAAATATTACACTTTTATTATTCAATAATATTAGTAATTTTTGAAATCCATGACAATGAAGGTACAATACTGTGTACCTTTTTAATGCTTACCCTATCAGTACACTTGTCAATAAATGGATCACCATATGGATAATTCACCAGCTCAAAGGGTTTTTTCGTGTCTATGGTGTACGTATACAATTGATATCTTATTGCAGACCCTTGAAACTGATGAATTATTCAAGATTCACCACAGGCACTTATTTCCAAAAATGTTAATTGCAGTAGATGCAACATGAATGCCAATATGTTGCTTCCTGAGTCTAGTGCGTATGTTTGATTTTATGGAAGATACTCTGGATTTACACTTAAAGATGCAAACCAAAGAGACATACCTTTAGTTCCTATAACTCTGATGATTGAACAAATTTAATGTATAATACATGTACATATTCAGACCTTTATTCCCCCATTCTACATAGAAAATGTTTGTCAGCTCTAAAAGTTAAATTTTATATCCAAAATAAGTAAATTATCAAAGAAAAAAATTACATACATCTGGGGAAACCTAGACTTCATGTAAGATATTTTCATGCTGGTAATGTGAGAAAGACATGCTTTCCATATTAAGGATTTTTGTATGCAAAAAAAGAGTAAACTATCCTATCAGTACATCTGCACTTTGAATAGTCTAGTAGGTATCACTTCACTCATATTTGCAAGATCAGGAACCACCAATTAGTGGTTCATATTCTTTCCAACTTTACACCTTGTGCACTTCAGTATCATATGTTGTAAAGGTCTTGGATTTCTAGTTGAACTAAGAAATGTCTTCTTTCTTCAGTTAAAAATTAACTAAATGCTGGGTTACCATACATATCATTTTATGAACTTGCTTTGGTTATCACTGACCAATAATTGCATAAAGACTTATCTCATAGGACACAATTAAGTAAAAAATGATTTATAGCACCATCTTCCACTATACCATGTGCAGAATTTTGACTGATATAAATGAGCATGATTAAATGGTAAATGGTGTAACAACTTTCAGACAAAACTGATTCTGAGAAAATGAAGTTAATCTAAAAGAAGACAATGCAATATTTCTTGTTGCTAGCAGTTTAGGTGCTGATGGGGAAAGCTTTATGACATTTATGCCACTATATTCACAATGGTAAATGGTATCTCTTGCTCCTGACATCAGTCTGCCATTGGTACTTTTTAAAAATCATTCCTCTAACATTTATGCTTGATATCACAATTTAAAAAATTACCAAATATTTTGCCCATATTCTCACAGAATAAAAAGCTATCTTTTTAAAGCTCAAGCTCAAGACTTATCTAGGCTCTCTTTAGCATAGTGAAAAATCTGATCTCTCTACACACAACATATGTGGCTTTAAATTTCTAAAATAAATAATATTATTTGATGTAAGAATTTAAAGTGATACATTCAATCAGGAGGTGGTGTAGTGCAGTCGTAGAGTGATGGTGTTGCAATTGCAAGGTCCCAGGTTCATAGCTGTATTGTATTGTTACTTATATTCACATCATTCTTACAAACAATATCTGATTACAATTGGAATGATATGAAAACACTGAAAATAGTTGGCTGTGATTAGGCCATCTGATTAAGCCAACTGACATTGAATTTACTGTAGACTCTCTTGTAAATCTGTCATTTATCTTGTAAATCTGTTGCTAACATCAGTACCAAGCTGTTACAGTGCTACAACCAAATATTACCACAGAAGTAGACTACAGATATTTCTGTAAAGACTGATAGCTTATGGATCTGGGCTACTATACTGGCAAATAGAAACCACAAAACACTGTAAACCATCCTCATACATTATTACAAGTTCTGGGAAGTGCTGTCAGTGAAAAACAAAAGGACAGTGGCAAGAAATGCCTTACCAATGCCTTCATGGTCTTTTTTTCATTGATGCATATATATATATTTACACACAATCTGGTTGTCTCACAGAGACAAAAAAATCCAGTAGCAAGTGGATCAATAACCATTCACTTGTCTCCTGTATTACATGGCTGGGAAGAGGATTACCTATGTGCATTGTACCAAGATCTGATAATTGCAGCCTATAGGCAGGACCTGTTCTATTGTTGCACCTGATGAAAAGCATTTAAATATTTTGTTGCTTTCATCTGGGACAAAGTATTTTGACCGATGAATATCTGTAAAAGTAAGTTATTTTTACTTCACATTAGGAAGAATGCTATCATCAGCTTTACTGTTTTGAGTTTGGATTTTTGGTGCATAAAAATGATTAGTGTATAAAATTTACAGCCTTTCGGTATGTTTGTGAACTGTGCTTAATATAATTACACATAATTATGTTAGAATGTATGGTTGATGTGGATGTAAGTGGATGTTTTCAAGTGTGAAAGGAAATGCAAGTGTGACTGTATGAATGTGTGTCTGCAATACTAAATTTGAAATAAGCAATTTGAAATTGCAGTAAATATATCATTAATATTCTTACTTAGCTAATCTCTACCTTCCTAACATATTTTTGGACCTTAAGCAAGCCACCAGTATGGTATATTTTATCAGTAGTATTACTGTGGTAAGGAGATATAATTGCTAATAGATGTTCTGATCAAAATGTTTAGATGTTAGACGATTCTGTGATATAATATAATAAATGTACTAAGATTTTAATCCCCTTGCATACTTAAACACACATTCAAATAACACAATAACTATAACCAACTGCCATTTCACATGAGTATCTGTAAAATGGCTGTTTCATCAGAATGAAACATGGCTTTGGGTGATGCACAACAAACAAACATTCTCCTAGGATCAGTTGTCAGTACATGCTTTCAATATATATATATATATATATTTTTTTTTTTTTGAAGTCTGCAACAGTCCTTCAGGAACCAACCTAACATAAAAGTTTACACTTTAAGTTTTCCTCGCCTAGCTTAAATTTGCTGTTTTGTTCACTTTGGTGTCAATATTAAATATTTCTATTAGAAAATCATGTTTAAAATAATGGCTATGTATGAGTACACTAGCCACTGGCTATTTATATTTGACATACAGGAAAAAAAACTCAAATACATATAGTGTGCAAGGGGATGAAGCATGTGAAAACAGAGAAAAGAGAAAAAAAAGAAAAGCAGCAGAGAGAGAGAGAGGGAGAGAACCATAATAGTAAAAAAAAAAAAGAAAAAAAAAAAAAAAATAATAATGTGTACAACAAGCAAAATACAATGCTGCCTTTGAGCACCATACAAATGTAAGCATATTTGCAATCAGTTAAAGTTCATGATATTCTCTATCACTGACATGACTATCATATATGGATTTTCAGAAATTAAAGAATAAGAATATAAGTATGACTAGAAACATAACAAGGAAAGTTGTCAGAATTGATAAACTTTACCATATCAAAACATAAAAAAAAAAAAAAAAAAAAGGCAAGGTTCATTAATAAAAAGTTTTGTGTAAAATAAAATAAAATCCCTGGAGACTTATAAACAACTGTCTCAAAAAATGAAAGAAAGAAGAAAAAGAAAAGAAGAAGCAGCATCAGAAGAGCTTGTGTACAGGCTACATGTCTTCATTTTCTGCACTGTTAATTAGCCTGGCTGAACACATCAATCAAGCTGTGATTTACTTCTGACATATTATTTCAATATATCAAATAACTGAAGTTTACTTCCAGCTTGAAATATTCTAGATAACATGAAAGCATTCAATTCTTAGGGTTTCATCATGAGTGAGAAAGTAACTCTTGTATTGTTATCATTCTTTTGAACAAAAGAACTAAGGTTAAACTTTTTTCATTATTGTAATTGTTTGTAAAAAATCAAAATGTATTTATATATCTGCAGACACATAAAGACACACACACTCAAATACATGCTTACATATACATGGTCACATACATGCGTATATGACTTACTGTATGAATAAAAGCAAAATACTCTAAAAAAGCATCTGTAAATTGGCAAAAGCAGTTTTACACATATTCCATCAATTTTCAGCATCATACATGTAGCAATTGTCTTTTCATATAATCTTTATTCAAAAAATGAAATACAGTATTAAAAAGTTAAAATGTAGCTGTGTGCCAATAATCAGCATGTGTAAGAACCATGTTTATATTGCACTAAATGAAGTTGCATAAATATCCCAAATGTGAGTGATTTTGAGTGACAGTTAAAGTAATACTGTTTATGCAGTCAGAGGAAATGCTTAAAAAGAAATATTTTGCAAATCACTCCATAAAACTGCAACAGGCATTGATATATAGAAAGGGAAACACAATATTACATTGGATTACTTCAAATAGTAACAAATACTTTGTGCTTGTTATAGTTTATATTGCTATGGTGGGTTAAATCGTACTGTCACCCATATTTTATAATATAGTAATTGGTCTTGTGAGTAAACATCAAGTGTTTTGTTTCGCAATACATGTGTTGATTAATATTATTTGTATTATGATTGTCCAAAGACTGGAAGGTATTGTTTAATAATTATCAAAAAATACAAGCACCATAAAACAAGCTAAAGTACTGAACAGCTTTGCCTAAGCATACATATTTTAATCAAAATGCCTGATATTTAATATCACTGCATGTACAAAATAAACTTATAAAAACAACACAAAACAGGCACTTCTTAGTGCATGGAGAGAAAATAAAGATATATTTCACTGAATCAGTCTAAGCTACCATAAGATTTGCCACAAGCCTCCACTTACATATTTTCACAATTCCATTTATTTGAGAATAAATAGATTTTTGCATGTTTTAGTACCCTTGAAAGTAAGTGTGATGCAAAGGGTATGAAGGAAGTGATTGCTGAAAAAAAGAGTCAAACATTTATAGGAAATGAATTTGTCCAACTACTCCATTTCAAAGGAGTATTTTCTTTTTCTAACAGCTGCAATATTAGTCATGCCCTTCATTGAACAACTGGTCAGTAATGATGATCTCAAAGCAAGTCATTTTGACCTTTTGAGAAAATGGTGGATTCTGAGACCTAATATAACATTTCTTACCATACATATAAAAACTTTTGAGCAATACTAACCCACAGAGCAAAATGTTGGACCCTTTACTGTGCCCATCAGTGTACATCATAAGGACTGCTGAAGCCTTGGTAACATTTTGAAAGCTCAGAATTAAAGGGGAACAGAAACAATAACAGTATCTGTACGTAAACTCCTTTTAAACATCAGTTTTGTTTGCTGTATATCTACTAGATGAACAAATTTCAATGCTAATGCCTACTAAACTGAATAAATATCCAGTCCCACTCAAACAACTTGCAATATCTCTTCAGCAGTTACAGCTAAGTCAGCAAAAGCAGCATCACTTCAGAGTAACAAGATACAGATCTTAGAATTGCATGTGACTTTTTCCATAGCATTCTTGCGGACTTCTAACACATAGCTTACTTGATAATAGCAACAAAACTGCAAGCTGATAAATATTACAGCTTGGTTGATAATCTATGAACTTGGCCTATATTTGCATGGTTATCAATTAGGTAACACTGATGATAAAAATGCAACCTAGCAAAACTACAGGCTTGAACTGCACTGGCTCCTTTTGAAATTCTCCATACCCTATGTTTTATGCTAATAATCATATTCTATTTAAGCTAGTAAAAAATCACAATATCTAAATGTTTTTTGCCTATTGTCATCACATATATCAAATATATATAAATTAAAACAGAATAGTAACTAATTTCATTTTCCGTAATTTTAATAAAATGATTTGATTTGCTTATAATATGCAATAATAGTTGTTCAGTAATACAGACCAAAGTGTAGATTTGTGAAAATGTGCTTGTATTTCTGTTCCCCTTCAAAAAAAAAAGAAAAAAAAATACATGACACAGTGTCTTCTTTTATGGAAAGTCATAATCAACTGTCAAAGTGATGGAAGAATTTGTATTTAGATCTCAATCTTTATAATATCACAAATCTCTTCAATATATCAAATTTGTATTATAAATCACACTACAAAAAAAAAGAGAATGTATCTGCATAAATTCACACATCTAATCAATAAAACATGATTTTCCTGCAACTATATTTTGCTGTCAAAAATCACAGGATTCTTCTGGTCTGTGATGAAATATTGTTTATAAAAAAATCCTATACTTAATAAATTATGTCTAATCAATTCTTAATAACCCAAATCTTCGGTCAACTGACATCAATATGATGTTACTTATAAAATAACACTTATGAAAAAAAGGTTAAAACATGATGAATACCAAAACTCACAGTAAGAAACACTAGACTTTATATATCTAAAAATGCCATCAAAATCTAGTTGTTCTAGTCTTTTGAAGAATGAAAGCTGATACATCTAAAGAGGGAAGTTTTATAAATAGCAAATTAAGAGGTGGATACATACAGACAAAAACAAAAACATAAGGCAAAAAAAATTAAGAAATGATAATATCATTATTTGCCTTCTCAGTCCTGTGTCCGGTCTGGGGAATAAGAGCATTTGCAAACCCCTATCACAGTTCACACTTCACAGAAATAGTCAGAATACTTAGGAGAATTGCATCTGCTCATCAGTATGGCATTAGTGTATTAACAAGTGTAAACTTCTTCACAACAACTTCCTTTGGACACTTGTACACTGGTAGACACTGGTGGAATATCAGATTCATTCTATAACTGTTTCTCATGTGGGTGATGCCCACCAGCATCTAGAGCTCAACCATATGCTGGTAGTGGTCAACATTTTCCAGTTGTGGTGCAAACAGTTTGAAAGCGTTTAGAAGCGGAGATCCCAATTCATGGGGTTCATACTGGAGTCTCCTGATCTGTCTCCTCAATGCGTCCGAGTCTCCACGGAGGAGTGTCATTAACTGCAAGTGGGAGAAGTGTTAAAAGCAAATAATATTTCTGTCAATCAAGAGTAAAATAAAAAAATAAAAAGCTTGTTCAAGAAAAAAAAAAAAAAAATTCTTCTTCATGGAAACTTACCTGTCAAAGATTTGGATAATAATTTATTATTCTTTTCCTTTGTACAGTCAAATGAAGCATTTATACTTTTCTTCAAATTGTAGGCACATAGAATACTGAACATTTGGGCAAATGCCTTATATGATGCCTCTTCCTGCTCTGCCCTTCCCTAGAGAGGCACATAAGTTTCTAATTTTGCATATGGTGAATCTGGAATGTGATTTTATGGAACACTGAGAATCTACTTCATGACTCATATTCCAATTCATCATAGGCAAAAAAAGAAAAACTAATTAACTCGTTTAGTAATAGAATAATTGTGAAATGAATCATTTGGGGAAAAAATCCATACTAATATTTAAACTCTCAATTCATGTTTACTACATCTGAAAAATCAGTGAATTTCATTCTACATAATCAAGATTAAAAAGGTGATCTATTTATTCATTTATAAGCTGCCATCTTCAAAAACTAGATAATTTTTTTTCAGTAGAATTATTGCCGGACCAACAATGCCTACCAGCCAGTACTGCAGCTTAAAGCAATAAGCTGCTTATAGCTGATTTTATTATCTTGCACACTGACAGGTTTGGACCTAGGGAACAACCAGCATAATGCCATGATGTCACCAAGTGTGTTACTGGATCGAGGGGGCTAAGGGGACCATCCCATGGCCAAGGAGGGATTTTGGGTAGTGAGGAGCAAAACTGAAATAAGGGTGTATGCCAAAACCTAACAAATGCCCATTTATGAATTTCATTATAAGCTCTTTATATTTTCTTAAGAGTGAAAGTTTATTTCAGTTTGACACTGTACACACATGTACATACATATAAATATGTGTACATGTATATCCATATGGGCAAGTATGTGTATATAAACACATTTCTTTGTATGTACATATAAATAGATCTTTATGAAAAACTGCATTAGAAAAATAAAAGAATGTAGTTTTATGATAATGAAGTAAACAATTGCAAAAATAAGATATTGAAAAAACACAATTTTATTTTTCATTTTGTTTTAATAATATTTTCTAATCATGTATACTGAAAACCTCAATAAGGTCCAAGTGGGTTTAAAATTTAATTGTATTGTTGGTATGTCCACTGCAGATATTTTAATATGTGCAACAAGAACAATAAAAATAATGTGCATGGAGGAATAAAAAAAAAAAGTTAAATAACCAAAAAGGTTCATATAGATTTCTTAGCATGTCACTTAGTGTTAAGCTCAATGGAAAAAAAATACATAATATAAAGAGCAAATTAACTTATTCAGTACACAAGCAACATATGTGGCAAAGTTATTTATTTGTGAACACTGTCCAAACTTTGTTAGCCCCAAGAATTTGGTCTAAATATGCACAGTATTAATACGCACAAAATATCTAAGAATAAAGATCTATAAGCCTGATTTTCCTATAGAAAAGAAGGATATGAAGAGAGAGTGAGAAAAAGAAAACAAAATCAGTAGGGATTCTCACCTATCTAATGGGATGTTCCCCATATTAATAAAATTAAACATATATATCATTTTGAGATTTCATTGCTGTCATACAGTGAAATAGCTGCCTAAGTACAAGATGGCTTTCTGATATCTGAATAAATAGAATAGAAAAATATTACAACATTTATCAAATCATGTTTCAATATGAAAACACAAAAAGAGTACACCTTGCCTTTAATATGATTTTCTGTCTTAATAACATACAACATGACTAAAGCAAGAAGTTTTCAAGGACTAAACAAGACTACTTCTGGACACTGTAATTTCCAATCTACACAAATCTATTCCATAGTTCATTGCAACACACTGAAAATAAAGTTTGGGAGATTTTGTCTGAACTTTAGATTGGAATATCTT
>NC_061822.1:36657193-36662193 GCF_019202785.1 Penaeus chinensis | reverse complement strand
CCAAAGAAGAAAATTTATGAGATCTAAAAATATAATTTCAGTTTTGAGGAATTTAATGTTCCTTTAACTTTTAACTGACTTATTCTACTAATACAACTTTTTTATTTTGTAAGATCAGATACATAATATCAAGAAAAGAAAAAAAATGGCCAGCAGTGCAGTGATATTAACAGAAATGTAAAGAAAAAGTACATATGTAGTAACTAATCAAATACTTTCTTCTGGTCAGAGTCAGAATCATACCTGCAAATAATTATGAAAGGATGCTGTACTTCAATAATGTTACATCTACTATCACAATAACATAACTTGGAAAATTTATGACATTCTCCAAAATAGAATGGAAATGCTAAGCAATAATATACTGTATATTTTCAAATTAGCTTAGAAATATAACAATTCCTTTGCACAATTTTCTATGAATCATGTTTATATATTCTGACTAGGAAATAAATTAAAAACTTCCAATGAATGCTTGCTTATAAAAGGGAATCATTAACAGGTTTAATTTTACTTCTATAATTTTTTGGCACATGGAGGACACATACTTTTTCACACCTAGATTACAAGTAAAGTGAGACCTATTTAAATACAATATACACTAAATAGCAACCAAACATTTACTCTTTAGGTTAAACAGCACTATCCATTATATTTCCTATATTTTCAAACTGTTTTATTCTATCCAATCATCAATCACTGTGCTGTGAGCAGTCACATGTGTAGGTAATACAAAATGTGACTACAATAATAATTGAAATCCTGATACTGTTTTAAGAAACAGAGGAATCCCAGGTAATATTAATAAGGTAAAGTCTTCTTAAATAATGTTAAACTACTATTCAAAAACTACTGAATAAAAAACGAAGCTGAGAACACCTCAAATACTCCTGAAATAGGTTTGACAGATGGAAAATATAAAACTATATGTTATAAGAAAATTTTATGTCCCATTTCCAAGAAACTCTCATTGTAGAGATAAATTCAGGAAAACTCTTGGCAGGTAGGAAATGTACAATAATAGTTTCAGTGCAATCAGATCATGTCCCATTTCCCTGAACTATTTCTACTAATGTACTGCCAAACCTTAACAAAGATTTTGTTGTATGAATTTAATAGTTATAAAAATGAACCCTTATAGGGATGAACCTTACCCTCAGATACCTCTCATCAAAAAGAAGAGATAAAAGCCTATCAATAAAGCCTGTCAATAAAAAAATTATACCTACTAATCAGACAATATTACAATCAAACAAATAAACCTAAAAGTGAACTAGGGCCTTGTTAACTTCTATATCATTTATCATGTTTCTTCTACTCATTGTAAACTGATTTTTAAAATAGAAATCTTACACAGCTTACATGCAGTCTACTAAAAGTTTTTGTATGAAAATGTCTCATGTTGTAGTTCATTATGTCTAACTTTTTAAAATCTGAGTTCTACTAACCATTCCAAAATTTACATATATGATTACTCAGCTATAGACAGGAATCTTTTATTCAAACCAGCATTCACAAAATTCAAACCTTCCACTATGAAATAAATAAAAATCAATAATTTTTTTAATCACCAAATCACAGACCACAATAAAACTTCCTGACACCACTTCATTCTCATGAAACACAAATTGCATGACTCGGAAAAGAAAACTAAGATGGTGGAGAAGGGTAGCTATAGATGCTCCCTCAACCAGAGTCACTTCATGCTCCTCCTTTGGCAAAATGCAATCTCTGATCTCATTTTTAAGTTTTCATGCATGATGAGCTAACAACACACTGCTTGGGAAAAAAAGATTCCTATAAAACAAGAGCTTCACAGCTACATCACCATCAACTGAGTATCCTGCCTTAAAGGATAGCAAGACAACACGGTATTGAAATAAGGAAAAGAAAAAAAAAGGCTAGAAACAGAACAGGACATGGCTAAATAAGAAAATCCCTAAGACGCGCATAACCAGACTCGGACCAAAAGGCATCCTAAACTCTCGTGCAATAATGAGGTATGTTTGAGCTGTAGTGTAACTCTCTGTTGCAAACACTGACATCAGCCAGAGAGACAAGTCAGGACACCTCAATCCAGTGGACATTCCAGATACTCTAGGGCAAAACTTACTACATACTGTACTATGGTATGGTAACAACACAGACATGATGTGGTCAAACTATGGTTAAAAAAAGCAACAGGAACTAAGAGGGGAAAGATCATTTGTCACAACTAAAGTTGGGAAATGTTTAAATAAAGAGGAAAAGATAGAAAAAAATGAAAATAGCACCAACACAATTAAACACAGAGTGTGGCTTTTGAAACTGAAAAGTTCACTTTTTTAATAAACTATGATAAGAAAAATACATAAAAAGATTTTTTTACAGATGTATCTCCCCAAAATATGAAATATTTAAACAAACCAGTTATATCTAGAACATTTTCTAAATATTCACAAAGACCTAAAAATTTATCCATTTTACATATGTAAAAGATTAGAACTACTCTTTCCAGATTTGCTCTCTTCTCAGACTAATTACCTTGTAGTCATATGGAACATAATAAGCACTATGCTTATGTGTTTTCTGATAGTTATCTATAAAAAGTAAAAAAGAGAGTATTACACTAATCAAATAATAGTCAGGACTGTCAAATTTCGAACACTCAAAAGTATGATAGAATTTAATCTTTTACTATTGACTTAGAAGGTTGGTTTTCGATTTGGGAGGACCCATCCTTATATGGAAATAGACAATCAAATTAAACAAACTAGAAAAAGTAAGAAAAAAAAGAAACAGAAAAAGAAAAAATATATATACAAAGCAAAAGTAACATATTTAAAGACACAAAAAAGAACAGTGCAATATCAAAATGAAAATATGGATAAAAAAGGGAAGGGCCATAGATACTACTGTTAACTTAAACTTGTTTAACAGAAAAATACAGGAACAAGAGGAGAGGACAAATTGCACCACAGGTTCTGATGCAAACTTACTCTTCTAAACTCTGCAATCTGCGGGTATTGGTAAAGGTTTGGTAAGAAAATCTTTCCCTGTGTCTTACATGGGTATGGTGGCTCCTTTTAGGCTATTATAAAGGTATTCATAACTTTTTGCAAATAAATCAGGTAAAAGACATTAGCATTTTCTATAAATTCTGGAGGGGAAATACCTTAAACCAACTGAACTATAGTTAATTATAAACTCTAAAAGGAGCCATGTACAATCATTTCTTTTGTAATTGGTCATCTTATATCTATTAAGAAAGAAACTATAATTAACCTCTTTGGGATCATTCCCCCAAAACAATTGGTAATAAGTACAAATATTCCAAATAGAAGAAAATATATATCAAATTAAATTTCTATATAGGCTATGGTAATATATATATTTCTCTGATACCATAATACTTTTGCACATATCCAATTTTTTTTCACATTCAAGGTGCCATTATCTGAGCAACACTTTTATCAGGCACAGAGAACATGAACTAAGAACTGGGTACTAAAATCTGGTAATGAACTATAAGATTTTGATTTTAAAACCATAAAGTGAGACTAAAATGTCAAATGACAATTACTTGTGACTATCATTTAGCATTATCTGTCCCAAGGAGGTTAATTTAAGAGATAATTCTTTAGCTAAAATTATATGGATGAATTCTAGCAAGGTCTATTTTACCAATGTCACATCATAAGAAAAGTTCTGTAAATATATATATATATATATATATTTCTTTTGTTAAGGTTGCTAGACAGTGCCTGGAGCAAGTAGTTGATGTCAAAAAACATTGCACCAAAAACATGTTAAAAGATAATAACATAATAGTAATCAATTGAAAAAAATCAAGGCAAATAACTGTGTAAAAAAAAAAAAGCTACGTAGCTTTTTCTCTGAAATATATAAAAATATATGTTTCTTCCCATAGAAAAATAACAATCTAAAGACAGTGATATATAATCAATGTAAAGGACAATAGCCTATGGAACTAACCAGCCCTGGCAATGTGAATTCATAATGTAAACCAATATAGTCCACATCTGTAACAAATTCCTTACACTAACAACAGTCAAGATTAACTATAAGACAGACCATCTGATTAATAAAGTCAGAAAATATCCAAAGTAAATAATGAAAGTTAATAAGTATAGTCCTCCTTATGTTTATGAGAAAGAAAAGATTATAGTAAGTATAAACTGCATAAAAAAAAAATATGACTACATATATTAGCACATAAATGCATTTCATGGTAAAATTATCTATGGAAAGTGATTTATTCAAATGTGAAGAAAACCATTCCTTTGAGAGTAAGTGGAGATACGAAAGAAATATAACATTTAGGCAATATATAAAGTCCTCTACATGAGGCTACCATATGGAATCATATCAAGTTTTATCAACTATTTGAAAAAAAAAAAAAAAGTGACTGTAGTATCTCTATCAAAAACAGTATGCTCAAAATTTGGCTCTCTAAAAAAAAAAGAAGGAAAAAATAAGAAAATGTAAAATAATATGTTAACATACACAAAATGATAGAAGGAAAGATAGAGAGAAAAAAGACATCATGAATTTAAAAATAATACAAAATATACAAAAAAGAGAAAAGTCAAAAGTTAGATTGAGGTCATATGATAATAATATAAATATATAAAAAAAAATAAAAATCTTCACTTACAATGAAATACAGACTATCTATGGTAAAATGTGCTCTGACATCTGCATCCATCAAATCACATCAAAATCATCTCTAAATTTACTTACATGATAATGGCAGCTTCGAGTAGGTGGCAAGCATTTCATATTAGGATATACTTACTGTTTGGATGTTATTTTATTGATTTATCATTAGTCTTTTTATCTTTTTTTTAATATTTATATCTCTGGTATCACTAGCTGATTCTCTCTCAGTATGTACTTACTGTACTTTATATTATGGGAAATACAATTTTTTTTGGCTGTATGCTCTATTTACTTTGAAATGATGTTCAAAAATAATACAGTGAATTTGCATTTTCTCT
>NC_061822.1:36649693-36652193 GCF_019202785.1 Penaeus chinensis | reverse complement strand
AAGTATCATGTATTCAGTTTTTTTTTTTTTTAAATGTCAATATGGTTTGTTATTTCTCTACTGTGATGAATCTCGAAAAGCGTCTGAATTATTATGTAATCAAACTACATATAACTGTAATCTAGATACAGCTAAAGCCTTACATTCTAAAACACCTACTTGCGTGTATATATGTAAATATGTATACACGCAAATACTCATACATTCATACAGTTCATACATATAGTCAGCCGCAATCTTTAATAACTCCACATGCGTGCACATACATGAGCACCTATGTCCACACAAATATAAACAAATATAAATAGCCAGGATAGGATGACTCACTGGATCAATAACCGGCAAAAATGCAGCTTATTACTCGTAGAGGAAGAACACAGTATGCTTTTGGTGTGCATGTCTTACCACGCTGTAGTCGTTCCATCTACAACACTCTCAAAACCACTAATGCCATCGCCATTCTTGCCATCACGCTCTGTCACTATCATTCTCCGTATCACTATACAGCCTTCACCACTCTTACTACCACACCGCACCTCGTCATAAAATTCAAGGAACAATAAGAATTGTGAGATAAACAATGCACCCTTCCATTACGTAAAGAAAAAGAAGGTCTAGCGGTGTTTTAATGTGTTCTTTACCCTCGCGAGTTACTGCTTACACCGGATGAGGAGACAGAGTCAACGGAGAGCCCGGGACAATTATGTAAGTAAAATTCATAAAATAAACATACGTGTCCGTGTGTGTATGTGGACATGCGGTACACACGCGGATATATACAGATAGATGGATATAGGCATGAACATAAAATTAAACGTTTACTGTAAGATTCAGTGATATTTTTATAACATTATTACAAGCTATTTAACTAAGACTAGAAATCAGACTTCACACGTAAGCTTACCGCAAGTCAGATTTGAATATCTAAACTGCACACAATCTACGGGCCACTACCCACGTTTCAATACACGGCACTAGTATCCTTGCCATCAAACTTACCTACCATGATAACATTCTTTAAACCTTCGTTAAAAGTCATCCTTTTTTCAGCCTACAACCAACATTTCCATTTAAATGCGCGAGTAAAGAGGGAACTTGACAAACTCTGGGAGGGGAGAGGAAAATATGCTAATTATTCATGACCATCGTCGCGGCATCGATCCATAACTGGAGTAATAAGGATTTCCACGGTAGAATCCTATGGATCTCCGCCTCTAATCAGTCTGTGGGAACAATGAATTCGAAACCCGATGTTCTGCTCTGGCACAAAGGCTTCCTAACAATGCTGTCACTGTACAAAAGGGTTCTCACAGTACTCATTATACTAAAGGAGTTTCTCAGAGTCGCTGTACTAAATCAAAAATTCAGTATTATTACGGACTCTAAGCGCGTTCCTTTATTTCTTCCATTTAATTCTTAGTTTACTTTCTCATTTCGGTCTGAGAGTTATTCTACCAGGAGAAAAGTGGAAATCTCAAAAAGTCAAACTACATTACATAAATGCTGAATATTTTATAGCGCTAAAAACTCTTATCATGCAATTTCATCAAAGGAAAAGCAAATATACACAGTTCAGCGTATACTTTCCGTCAAGAACGAATATTTCAAAAGAGATAAGGCCTCCCAAGACGTACCAATGTAAATGACTCAAGAAAGGACGAAAATATCCCGAAACGAAAAGACGAAGAACAAAGGCCATAAAAGCAATATAAAACACACGCCAGTAAAAAGGATGAAAGTCCAAAGACGAGAAGCACTACGCTAACAGAGCGCGACAGGAGAGCAAGATGCATGCAGTGTCAGCAGCGGAAGGCAAACTCGCCTGAGGCTGCCGCTGTGGGAGGTGGCGAAGCTCCATTCAATCCATTTTTCCCCGATCTCCCTCCCGCGCCCTCCTCTCCCTTCCCACCCCTCTCGCGCTGTCCCTCCTCTTTTCCTTTCCTTTCTCTTCCTTCTCTTTGCCTGTCATTTCCTCAACCCTCTCCACCCTTCTTAGCTCTTTCCTTCTCTTCATATTTTTTCTCTCACTTCCTTTCCCCACTTTCCTCTTCTTCTCTCCTCCCATTTTCCTTTTCCTCTCCCTTTCCCTCCCCCCCTTTCTCCTTTCTTCAAGCATCGTTCCAGAGGGATCAACCATAACAAACTCAGCGTTCAGTATCGACGTGAAATGATCTAACATATTTCTTTTTCTAGATCTCTTTCTTTCTCCTTTTTTTCTATCTATCCTCCTCCTCCTCTCTCCTCCTCCTCTATCCCTCCTTTTTTCCGTTTTCTTTGTCCGGTCAGAAC
This sequence comes from Penaeus chinensis, assembly GCF_019202785.1. Taxonomy (NCBI): domain Eukaryota; kingdom Metazoa; phylum Arthropoda; class Malacostraca; order Decapoda; family Penaeidae; genus Penaeus; species Penaeus chinensis. The sequence continues at coordinate 36,649,904 of NC_061822.1, read as the reverse complement.
AGGTCATTCAACCCCTGTTATCCCTTCGCACCTGCAACATCTGTAGAGGGAACGTAAGCAAACCCAAGCACCTGGCAAGACAAACAAGGGAGACGCTTATGTGAGGCCGGTGTAAAGGTGTAACATGTGTTGGAGGATTAAAGGAGAGGAAAAATATGGTTTATGAATCGAGGTTCTTAGATTTTTTTTTATGAGAGAGAGAGAGAGAGAG
>NC_061822.1:36622193-36647193 GCF_019202785.1 Penaeus chinensis | reverse complement strand
CCTCCTCACCCCTTCTCCTATTTTTACTCTCATCTGTTCTCCGTTTACTACTTCTCTCCTTCTTTTCCTCCCTTCTCCTACCCCGTCCCATTTCTCCTTGAGCCCTTCCTCTTCCCCTTTTTGCTCCCCTCTCCCTCCTCTCATTTCACTTCCCCTCCCATTTCTTCTCCATTAACCCCATTCTCTCCTCCCTCTTTCCCTCTCACTTTTCTTCTTCTCCTTTAACCCTTCTCTTCCCCCTTTACTCCCCCCCTCCCTCTTCTCCTCTTCATTCGGCCCTTCCTTCTCCCTCCGCTTCCGGCACCTGGCATGATGTCCAGCCGCTTCCTTCCTTTCCATTTCCCGACTTCCTGGAGCGCGGACACCTACCTCTCTTCCTCCCCATTTTTGTTTTCTTCTTCTTTTTCCTCCTCCTCCTCCTCTTCTTCTTTTTCTTCTTCTTCTCCTCCTCCTTCTCCCCATATTCTTTTTCCTCTACTCCTCTTCCTCCCCCTCTCCCCTCCTCGCCCTCAACTCGACCTCCTAGAATACCACAGCGCTCAAAGCCCAACTCCACCAATACGTTGGCCGTTATCGTTAAAGTTATTCCCAATCTTGCGTGACTGTTCTCGATGATAGACGATTTTGCTTTTTACTCCTCTCGAGAATTTGAGTTTGTCAGAATTTAATGTTATCTTACTTTCCCTTCGTTTGCAATCGACTGGTGCAAAGTAGGTTAGAAGCCTTGCTAATGTTATCCCACTTCTATTGACTGGCATATTCTTAAAAAGCATATGGCGACGCCAAACGTAATCCTCAGTCGCACTTATTAACAAGCATATTTTGTAGCTGACTGACAACTTAATCTCTTTAAAATGCATTACGCCGCGATTGCTCATTTTCATGATTGGCTGAATGACTGGCAGATGGGACGAACATCTGCCCAGCTGGCTAGACTACTACATATTACTACTGAGATTCCGACCAGCTTAAACGCTGTGACTATTTTCCTTTGGCGAAGACCAACATAAACGCAGTAACGTTCGTATAAAGATGAAATGTAACAGTCGGCAATAAAGGAAAAACAAACAGTCTGATGATACGTGTAGTCTGGCTCGAAGCGTCACGGTTTTCTTGTTTCCTTCATTATTCCGGATGTTTTATATTTTTGCATTTCAAACTTTCCTTTATTTTGTTCCTCTTCGTCGTTTTCGATTTTCAAGTATGAATATATATCTGAAATCTCCGTACTGCTGCAGCAAATGTTTCACAATCACGCAAATTTGACCTTCTGTACATGTTCCTGCAACTTTAACAAATTATGGTAACCTAAAATTACATCGTAAAGGCCGCTGTATGCCTCGGGTATGCTACATCTTAAATTTGTTTGATACGCTTTAAATAAATCATCCCAATCAGGCAATTCCTGTGACTAATAATTAAACGGCGTAATCCTCGGTTGAAATTACGAAAGCACACTTCTCTCTCCCGGGTTGTTGCTCATAAAAGATTACTATACTGCTTAATATTAAATAAAATCTGGAGGTTATGAGTTAGGCGTGCTGTGTTTATTTCTATAAACTCCGTTTACTTGTTTCAGGGCAACATTGTATACTATTTATAATAATTTAGAACACGAGCTTGTTACTTTCGAGATTAAGTTCGTAAAAAATGACAGTTAAAGGTTCGCCCTAGTTAAGTATTCTTTGCTACTCATTTCTTTCAAGCCGTGTGTCATACTACTCATTTCTCCCCCGGACATCAACTGACTCATTTCAGAACCCTATTTTTTTCTCACACCGTATGTTTTACAAATCATTTCTTCCCCTCACTTATCTCTTTTTTTATTTTTCATTTCTTCCCCTCACCTATCTCCATACCGCATTTCCTTTCTCCCCCACACCCATTTCCGAACTCAACGAAAATAACCGTCTCCGCAAGTGTCATGGCGGGCTCTCCCCTTCCCCTCCCCTCTCCAACTTGACTTCGATTCTTCCCCAGTTCGCGTGTTTCCGTGCTTGCCTGCGTCGGGAGAGGGAGAGGCCCTTGTTCGTTGCCGGAGAGTGTCAACACATATTCTTGGATTACGCGTCAGCAGCCACGGTCGTTCTTCGGTTGGCTGACGGTCCCTGACGTATCAGTAACAACATCAGGAATACAATTTCTGTTCCAAATGACTGCTTCTTTTCGCTACATAAACTTGCGTTCGTTCCCCTGACACAGGTCAACGTAAGGAAAAATCATGTTTCGTATTATTAAGGAACGTATGGTCATATTGTTTGTTGCTCATGTCTAAAATGACACAGAAATAAACCTCTTGGTAATATGAAGTACAATTAGAAAATATAGATCTACATACTGCGTACCCATCACCAACAAGGCACCGATATATAACAGGCTTACCTTACACAAAGATAACCACAGAAACCCTCGACAATGGGCACTCTCTTTAGCAACAATTGATATCCAAAAACAGGAAACTGGTACATAAAACAACCTTTAACTATTCTTCAGATTCAGTAAAACCGAAATGATGAAAGAACTGATTTCAAAGAAATTTCCTTTAAAACGACCAAACTGAATGCGTATCGCACTTGCCTTTTCTTCTCGATAGTTTTAGGAATTCTACGAATATAAAGCCGAGGTGCGTTCCCCCAACCCTTCCTAGAACGTGGCTGGTAGAAAAAAGAAAAAGCGAGAGGGGCGTAGCAGCGGAAGAGAAATTGAAGAAAAGAAAGAAAGAACAGCAAACAACCAGACGATAAAAAAACAACACAATGGGACTAGAGCTTTAAGAAATATGACAACAAAAACAACAACAACAAACATGATGGTGGCGATGAAAAATACAAAAAAAAAAGAATATGGAAATGACGGCGATAACAATAATACAACGAAAATGACTACGAAGTCTAGATAATAATACTAATAAACTCCACGAACCCGAGCAGGAGAGGCGACACACTGGCAAGGGGCGAGGGCGCAACACCCTTAGCATAACCGACTCATTATAAGCTAATAGGTTCGCAGAAGAGAATTAGATCCCGCATGTTGATGCTCGCTTCCTTGGCAACCCGCTAGCTCAGGTTAGTTCATTTCATCTACTGTCAAGTTCACCTCGTCGGCTACGCATTTAAATCATTTTGTAACAGGTGTATTTAAGTATTTTTTATCTATTTACTTATATATATACATATATATATATATATATATATATATATATATATAAATGTTTTATTTATTACATCTTATTTCATCTACTATATCATATCTATTTATTTTTCGGGGCAAAGTCCATCGGGGATTTAAAGACATATTAAGGCCATTTGTCGTTCACCTCGATATGACCGTTACTGACCCGGCACCCTTAGCAGAGGGTCATATTCCCCCCTAGAATCTATACGTATATCTCCCATTCCTTGCTCAACGTTTTTGGTGCACATGTGCAGTCTTACACGCGCACACACTCACACATTCCCACACACGCACAAGCACACATACACATTCGTGCACATGCGGTTCACAAGTACATGTTCCTTCATAAACTCGATTATGCACACATAGACACATACATACATGCACCCATACTCTCTCTCTCTCTCTCTCTCTCTCTCTCTCTCTCTCTCTCTCTCTCTCTCTCTCTCTCTCTCTCTCTCTCCCTCTCTCCCTCCCTCTCTCCCTCTCTCTCTCCCTCTCTCTCTCCCTTTCTCTCTCCCTCTCTCCCTCTCTCCCTCCCTCCCTCCCTCCCTCCCTCCCTGTCCCTGTCCCTGTCCCTGTCCCTGTCCCTGTCCCTCTCTCTCTCTCTCTCTCTCTCTCTCTCTCTCTCTCTCTCTCTCTCTCTCTCTCTCTCTCTCTCTCTCTCTCTCTCTCTCTCTTCTCTCTCTCTTTCTCTCTCTCTTCTCTCTCTCTCTCTCTCTCTCTCTCTCTCTCTCTCTCTCTCTCTCTCTCTCTCTCTCTCTCTCTCTCTCTCTCTCTCTCTCTCTCTCTCTCTCTCTCTCTTTCTCTCACTCTCCCTCTCCCTCTCTTTCACTCTCTAACTCTCCCTCCCTCCCAATTCTCTCTCTCTCTCTTTCAAAGATATAACTAGAACATCTACTGATACACGAATAAAAACTTCTAGCTGGAAAATAAACTGAAATGCTGCGAAGATATCGGAAGCAAACACATTTCGCCAACAAAAGCAACGCAAAAAACGAGATAACGAGAAGAAATCTTATATTTACGTCAACAACCTCTGGGGGAAAAAATATATAAAAAACGATGGTATTTTCAGTTCTTATATGACATCAAAGAACTATTCCTTATGAAAAAATCACCCTCTTCCTTTGTACAAAGAAACATGGTATAAACAAATTATTTTATCGTTAATTAGCAACCTCTGCAATTTGGCTACATTCTAAAATATATATATTTCTATGTCTTTCTATTTTTCACCATTATGCAAATGTCCATCTACACTGATCTGAGTCATATACAAATTATTATTATGTTTTCTGTTCTTGTTTTGTCATTATCTTCTGCTTTTCCCTTTTATTTCCTTCATAAACTTCGTCTTACAAATCAAAGTGCTTTATCGTTTCTCTAATTTCAAAATAGTATTTTCTTTTCATCTAATACGTGCACTTATTCTCTTCAACTTGTGTATCTTGTTTCATTTATGTCTGTCTCTTCTTCCCTATTCTTTGCCCATTTCGATGCTCTTCCTTCTCTCCTTCATATTTTCTTTCCCTTTTCCTTCACTTTTCTCTTTCTTATTATCGCGTTTTTTTTTTTATTTTCCTCTAACTCCTCTTCTTCCACACTTCCACATCCGTTTTTTTCTCCTCCCAATTCTTCTTCTCCTCCTACTCTTCTAATTCACCACAGCCCACTCCCTCCTCCTTCTCCTCTTCCTCCTCCTTCTCCACTTTTTCCTCTTCCTCTGCCCTATCCTTCTCCTTCACCTCTTCCATCTCTTCGGCATCATTCTCCTCCTCCTCTTCTTCCTCTTTCATATCCTCCTTATCCTCCTTCTCCACTTTTTCCTCTTCCTCTGCCCTATCCTTCTCCTTCACCTCTTCCATCTCTTCGGCATCATTCTCCTCATCCTCTTCTTCCTCTTCCATATCCTCCTTATCCTCCTTTTCCTCCCCTTCCTCATCTTCCTCCTACTCTTCTTCTTCTTCTTCTTCTTCTTCTTCTTCTTCTTCTTCTTCTTCTTCTTCTTTTTTTTCTTCTTCCCCATCCTCCAGCTCCTCCTCTTCCCAATCCTTCTCCTCCTCCTCCTCCTCTTCCCCATCCTTCTCCATCTCCTCCTCCTCCCCTTCCTCTCCCCATCCTTCTCCTTCTCCTCCTCCTCCCCTTCCTTTCCCCATCCTTCTCGTTCTCCTCCTCCTCCCCTTCCTCTCCCCATCCTTCTCCTCCTCCTCCCCTTCCTCTCCCCATCCTTCTCCTTCTCCTCCTCCTCCCCTTCCTCTCCCCATCCTTCTCCTTCTCCTCCTCCTCCCCTTCCTTTCCCCATCCTTCTCGTTCTCCTCCTCCTCCCCTTCCTCTCCCCATCCTTATCCTTATCCTTCTCCTCCTCCTCCCCTTCCTCTCCCCATCCTTCTCCTTCTCCTCCTCCTCCCCTTCCTCTCCCCATCCTTCTCCTTCTCCTCCTCCTCCCCTTCCTTTCCCCATCCTTCTCGTTCTCCTCCTCCTCCCCTTCCTCTCCCCCTCCTTCTCCTCCTCCTCCCCTTCCTCTCCCCATCCTTCTCCTTCTCCTCCTCCTCCCCTTCCTCTCCCCATCCTTCTCCTCCTTCTCCCCTTCCTCTTCCCCATCCTTCTCCTCCTCCTCCCCTTCCTCTCCCTATCCTTCTCCTCCTTCTCCCCTTCCTCTTCCCCACCCTTCTTCTCCTCCTCCCCTTCCTCTCCCCATCCTCCCCTTCCTCTCCCCATCCTTCTCCTCCTCGTCCCCTTCATCTCCCCATCCTCCTCCTCCCCTTCCTCTCCCCATCCTTCTCCTTCTCCTCCTCCTCCTCTTCCCCATCCTTCTCCTCCTCCTCCCCTTCCTCTTCCCCATCCTCCTTCTCCTCCTCCCCTTCCTCTCCCCATCCTTCTCCTCCTCCTCCCTTCCTCCTCCCCTTCCTCTCCCCATCCTCCTCCTCCTCCTCCCCTTCCTCTCCCCATCCTTCTCCTCCACCTCCTCCCCTTCCTCTCTCCATCCTTCTCCTTTTCCTTCTCCTCCTCTTCCCCATCCTTCTCCTCCTCCTCCTCCCCTTCCTCTCCCCATCCTCCTCCCCTTCCTCTCCCCATCCTTCGCCTCCTCCCCTTCCTCTTCCCTATCCTTCCCCTCCTCCTCCTCTTCCCCATCCTTCTCCTCCTCCTCCCCTTCCTCTTTCCCATCCTCCTCCTCCCCTTCCTCTCCCCATCCTTCTCCTCCTCCCCTTCCTCTTCCCCATCCTTCTCCTCCTCCTCCCTTCCTCTTCCCCATCCTTCTCCTCCTCCCCTTCCTCTTCCCCATCCTCCTCCTCCCCTTCCTCTCCCCATCCTTCTCCTCCTCCCCTTCCTCTTCCCCATCCTTCTCCTCCTCCTCCCCTTCCTCTTCCCCATTCTTCCCCTCCTCCTCCTCTTCCCCATCCTTCTCCTCCTCCTCCCCTTCCTCTTTCCATCCTCCTCCTCCTCCCCTTCCTCTCCCCATCCTTCTCCTCCTCCTCCCCTTCCTCTTCCCCATCCTTCCCCTCCTCCTCCTTTTCCCCATCCTTCTCCTCCTCCTCCCCTTCCTCTTTCCATCCTCCTCCTCCTCCCCTTCCTCTCCCTATCCTTCTCTTCCTCCCCTTCCTCTCCCTATCTTTCTCCTCCTCCCCTTCCTCTTCCCCATCCTCCTCCTCCCCTTCCTCTTCCCATCCTCCTCCTCCTCCCCTTCCTCTTCCCATCCTTCTCCTCCTCCTCTTCCCCATCCTCCTCCTCCTCTTCCTCTTCCCAATCCTCCTCCTCCCCTTCCTCTCCCCATCCTCCTGCTTCTCCCCTTCCTCTCCCCATCCTTCTCCTTCTCCTCCTCTTCCTCTTCCCCATCCTTCTCCTTCTTTTCCTCTTCCTCTTCCCCATCCTTCTCCTCTTCCTCCCCTTCCTCTTCCCCATCCTTCTCCTTCTCCTCCTCTTCCTCTTCCCCATCCTTCTCCTTCTCCCCTTCCTCTCCCCATCCTTCTCCTCCTCCCCTTCCTCTTCCCCATCCTCCTCCTCCCCTTCCTCTCCCCATCCTTCTCCTCCTCTCTTCCTCTTCCCCATCCTCCTCCTCCTCCCCTTCCTTCTCCTCCTCCCTTCCTCTTCCCCATCCTTCTCCTCCCCTTCCTCTCCCCATCCTTCTCCTCCCCTCCCTCTCCCCATCCTTCTCCTTCTCTCTTCCTCTTCCCCATCCTCCTCCTCCTCCCCTTCCTTCTCCTCCTCCCTTCCTCTTCCCCATCCTTCTCCTCCTCCCCTTCCTCTTCCCCATCCTCCTCCTCCCCTTCCTCTTCCCCATCCTTCTCCTCCTCCCTTCCTCTTCCCCATCCTCCTCCTCCCCTTCCTCTCCCCATCCTTCTCCTCATCTCTTCCTCTTCCCCATCCTCCTCCTCCCCTTCCTCTCCCCATCCTTCTCCTCCTCCTCCTCTTCCCCATCCTCCTCCTCCCCTTCCTCTCCCCATCCTTCTCCTCCTCCTCCTCTTCCCCATCCTCCTCCTCCTCTTCCAAGCCCCCCCCCCCCCCCACGCTGGTGCCGGCAGGGCTCTAGTGTATTGATTACCGACCCAGAGGGACTGTGAGGGAGTTTGTGCGTGCATCTGTGCACATGCGTGTTCGTGCGTATGTGTGTGTGTGTCTGTAGGCATCCCTAATGCTCACAGGGCGACTCGTGGTCACTGCCCGATACATTGCAATGCGTCATAAGCATGCACAGCAACACCATAATTGCTATGCAGATCATCTCGGTCGATGACACAATGTGAAATTTTCCGCTATTCTAATTGCCGGTATCATTATCATGACCATTAAGTTGCGATAAAAGAATAACATCTCTGTCACTCTGTACACCATTACGATCATTGCATTTACTACAACAACGTTGCCATAATCACCACAATCAAGCGTCATAACGATCTAAATCAACGAACTTCCATCACTATATAGTTCTAAATCTATTGTCATTGTTGCCGCACATTTCACCCTCACCATACCTGGAATAATTTTCAGACTTATCTATTTTTTTAAATTTTATTTATTTACTTATTTTTCATGTGCATTCCAGTCCCAAATACAACCCATTCATCTATAAGTAACAAGTGACGTCACATTCGCACTCTCATGTACCCAATAACCACGAGAATGCATGTCAGCTGCGTGTCGTCCGAAACTACGATTGTACGCTATATAACTTTCATAGTGTGCATAAAGTAAACGGTACACGGACACACAGACTCACACAAACATACAAAGAAAAACATACAAACACATACACACACACACATACTTACAAAGAAAATCACACAAACACATACACACACACACTCAAATATACAAAGAAAAACACACAAACACACACACAACACACACACACACACACACACACACACACACACACACACACACACACACACACACACACACACACACACAAACACACACACATACACACACACACACACACAGACACACACACCGCCCAACGAAAGCTTTTTTTACATCAAAGAGAGTGCCTGTAAAAACACTCAACTCTCAAACTCTAGTTAATACTTTAAAATCATCGCTAAAAATTCCGTTACTGAGTGTCACATCTGATGAATATCGAAACAAGGTGACGAGGGATATCAAGCTTATGTAAATTATTATAAACTTATCAAAAATCCAAATCACTGTAGCCTGCAACTGCGTATCTGCAACTCGAAGGCACTCAGAGGGCGCAAGTCTTTGTTATCAGTTTTAATCGATCCTCGTCTCTCTGTTTAACACGTCAACTTATTCAGCTCCTGAAATAGATTATCTATCCTTATCGGCTTCAGTATACCCCCAATAATCTATTCACATAATCCTTATCACGAGACCTCCTAAAGTTAAGGATAATATATTGTAATAATTACATATTCTAGTGATCACTTAATAATAAAAAACGATCCTAATGATGGCAATAAAAAAAAATTATAATGACAACAACAACAATAGTAACAATAATAATAATAATAATAATAATAATAATAATAATAATAATAACAACAACACTAAGAACAATAATAATAATAGTAATAATAATAATAATAAAACAACAACAATAATACAAATAATAATAACAACCACAATAATAAAAATAATAATAACAATAATAATAATGATAAAGGTAATAACAATAATAAAAAAACACTCAATTCTATCATAGTTTGGAAAGAAAAATAAATATCAAAATAGTACATCCGCCCTGCCACCTGCGAATGCTCATTATTCCAAATAAGGACACGTTCGAAAACCCCTTCAGATCATCAGACCAAAACCCTACAACGATTTCTACTGAATTTATAATCTTATGACAGATATTGCAATTATAAAGAAACGTATACTTCACCTCCATCAATAGTTTTAATCTACACTCATCTCTCTACTTTGTTCTACCACCAAGATCTCCCTTAATCTCCTTAACCTCAACTACCCTTCATCCCTCCTCGCCTCATCATCAAACATGCAAAATTGTACACCTAAAATCACAACTGAAATCCAAAATATTCTATCGCGTAGTATGGGCAAGCGACATAGAAATTTTCGTCGCAGTGCATCTTAACTTTTCCCATAATCCTGGTAACAAAGGCAAGAAACCAAGAAACCCATAAATAATTAATAATTAAACAAATGACTTGATAAATAAATTAGTGATATTGATTATATAACGTCCTCTCCTATGCTGCTACTGCCTAGTGGAGGAGGTTATATACTCTGTCGTATTTACTTATTTATTTAACTTGCGCCAGTGCATGTCAAAAATGCAAATGTCATGTTATACAGAAATGACATGAGACTGGATATGACGTCTACTCCCCTAAAGATGTTACGGGCGCTAAAACAAGGAAGAAACAAGAATGACATATGCCACTGTAGTGTAGCATTCGCAACCTGACAGCCATGGCCAGGTAAAAAAAATGTCGGAGAAACACACCTAAAGGAATTCAGATTCTCAATACAACCGCAAAAAAAAAAAAAAAAAAAAAAAAAAAAAAAAACACGACAGTCAGCGGCACGTAATCTAAAGTGAACCTCAACTTGATCGTAGTGAACGGCAACAAAATATGAAAAAGAGAGAGAGAGAAAAAAAAAAATCAACCTATGTTTTCTGACAGCTCTTTGGAATACTGCAATAAACTAAAATAAAGAAATGGACAGAACAAGTCATATGAAAATGGTTACACTACCTGAAATGTAATTGCATCACAAGCACCGGAATATATTGAAATCTGGATTTCCGTCTCTATACTGTTTTACCATGGAAAGCATTTACTCGAACTATTTCTTCATAAAAGCAAACAGTGATGTAGTTAAGATAATCTGGATACGGCGTCCTCATAAAAAAGGAAAATTGAATCGAATAAAAAAGCTATATAACTTGATCCCGTCACCTTATATGTAAGAAAGTAAGGCTGCGCTACCGTTTTAAGGGCACACAAGCACCTTTTCTTTATTTCAATTATCTCATGGACTTAACCAAGAGACAGCCATATAAAAAAAGACATTGACAAGCAAGGGGAATCTGTTCACGATCTCGGAGAGTGGATTGGCAGATTGGAGATCCTGCAACGTTGGAAGCACCACGAACAGCGTCGGCAGATCCTTAAAGCCGGGTCGAGTCGCCTGAGATCCGTGCTCGACTGCCAACACTGTGCTCGACTGTCCTTGTCTCTCCTTAACCGGCTCCCTCGCGGCATGATACTGCGCCTCACCCTAACCCATAAATTATTTTGAAAAGCCATTTTTTAACATGTCTTGCAAGAAAGTCCCTCCGGAGGACGGCATAAAAAAAGGGGTGGGTTGGAGATGGGATTGCAGGAGGGTTGGACGTAATAACCTTCTCGCTCCACCTCACCCTTCCCCACGGTCATCACCCGCCCCTTTCATCCTCTCGCACCCTCTCTCGCAGTCGTCTTCCAACCCGGTCACCCTCTTGCACCCTTACCCACGGTCGTCTTCCGCCCCTGTCACCCTCTTGCACCTTTTCTTGCAATCGTATTCCGCCCCTTCCACCCTCCTGCATCCTTCCCCACGGTCGTCTTCCACCCCTAGCATCCTTCCGCACCACTCCATACGGACGTCTTCCGCTCCTGTCACCCTTCCGCACCTCTCCATACCGTCGTCTTCCGCCCCTGTCACCCTACCGCACCCCTACCCACACTTGTCTTCCGCCCCAGCCACCCTACCGCACCCCTCCCTACGCTCGTCTTCCGCCCCAGCCACCCTAACGCACCCTACCTCTCACGCCGCATCACGTTCGGAGAATTGGCTCGACGTCGCGAGTGTTGACTGAGGAGGATCTGATCTCAGCCACGGTAAACGTCCCGCCCAAATCCTCTTTAGCGGCCGCCGGCGAACGTGTACATAACGTAGCCCGCTGAAACGGTCTCCTAAGTTGCGCTGTTATGGTGACGAAATTTAATTAATAAAAGCCACGTGGTGTCACTTAGCTGTGCTTAGGACGGCATCATGATGTTAGCGTGCTGTGATACTTATAGGAAGCGTGGGTGTGCTGTAGGTGACTGTTTACTTGATTTGAATTACTGGACGGAAAAAACAAGTCATCATCTATCTGACTATCTATGTGCCTGTCTACTCTTTCTCTTTCTCTCTGTATTTTCTGTCTCTGTCTGTCTGTCTGTCTGTCTGTCTGTCTGTCTGTCTGTCTGTCTGTCTGTCTGTCTGTCTGTCGCTCCTTCCTTCCCTCCCTCCCTCCCTCCCTCCCTCCCTCCCTCCCTCCCTCCCTCCCTCCCTCCCTCCCTCCCTCCCTCCCTCCCTCTCTCCCTCTCTCTCTCTCTCCCTCTCTCGGGAGTAAAAGAGGCACCACAACAACACCTAATCCAAGATCTTCTTGCTGGCTTACCTCCGTGGATCTTGCTTGGGATAAGGTTCAGGTACTCCCGAGATCCTTATGGATATTCGTTCGGAGTGAATGAAAAGGAAACCTAAAGAGCGAAAGGGGTGGGGGGTAAAGGAGGAGGAGGAGGAGGAGGAGGAGGAGGAGGAGGAGGAGGAGGAGGAGGAGGAGCAGGAGGAGGAGGGGGAGGAGGAGGAGGAGAAGGGGGAGGAGTAGGAGGCGGAAGAGGAGGAGAAAGATGAGGAGGAGGACGAGGAAAAGGAGGAGGAGGACAAGAAAGAGGAAAAGGAGGACGAGGAGGAGGAGGAGGAGAAAGATGAGGAGGAGGAAGAGGAAGAAGAAGAGGAGGAGGAGGAGGAGGAGGAGGAGGAGGAGAGGGAAGAGGGCAAGGGAAAGGAGGAGGAGGAGGAGGAGGAAGAGGAGGACAAGCAAGAGGAAAAGGAGGAGGGGGAGGAAATCTAAATAAGTCTGGAGGGGAGAAGGGAAGGACGGGGTATGGGGAAAATAGCGCTAGCGAAATAAATAGATTCGAAGGGTGAGGGAAAAGAGAAAGGAAAGAGGGGGCCGAGAGACAAGAGAGAGGAGATAAGAGGATAAGAAGAGGCTGATTGGGAGGGTTATAAAGAATTAATAAGACGAAAATAGAAACGAGGATAAAAGAAAAGGGGACGAGAATAACGGAGGGGATAAAACTGAAATAACCGCATAATGGAAAATTATCATAATGAGGAGAGTCACTTATTCAGAAAGGGGAAATATTTTATGATGAAATACTGAAGGTAAAGGACAACTAATCAACACAGTAACGATACAGACGAAAAATACAATTTCATATTGCCTCCCCCCTCTCTCGCCCCTCTTCCCTCCCCCTAAACCTCTCTCCCTGCAACAATAAAAGCCAGAGAAAAAGAAACCTGATAAAAAGTGGCAATAAAATAATACACCAACAACGAACTTCAATAATTTTCCCAGAGAGAAACACTTGGAGACGAGGTCCTGTTAGGTTATTTGACGGAGACGAAAAGAAGTTCGCTTGAGATGCTAAACTTCTCGATGTTAATATGAACAAAGCCTTTACTTTTGTCCGAGGCCGTCCGAAAATAGGGTAGAGTGAGAAAAAAAACATACAAAATGAAGAGAGGAGAGAGGGAGGGAGAGAAAGAGGAGGAGGAGGAGGAGACAGGGACACAGTGAGAAAAATACAATTAGATAGAGAGATAGACAGATAAGTAGAGAGGGAGAGGTAGTTGGAAAGGGAGAGGGAGAGGGAGAGGGAGAGGGAAACGGAAAGGGGAAGGGAAAGGGGAAGGGAGAGGGAAACGGAAAGGGGAAGGGAGAGGGAGAGGGAAACGGAAAGGGAAAGGGAAAGGGGAAGGGAGAGGGAAACGGAAAGGGGAAGGCAGAGGGAAACGGAAAGGGGAAGGGAGAGGGACAGAGAGACAGAGAATTAAAGAAGCAGTTGCATGTATTCAATACAATTAAGAAAATATGCAGAATGTGGATGGAGGAAAAATGTATACAATGCACAAGGGAAGAGAAAATTTATACCAAGAGGGAGAGAAAAGTGAATGGAATGCACAGTGACAAAAAAGAAACAAAAGATAAAAGAAAAAAGTGTAATGCACAAAAGGAGAGAGAAATGTGCAGAATGCAATGAGGGGAAGAAAACTGTGAAGAATGCGGGGAAAGAGACAAGACAGAAAAGGAAACTAGTAAACAGAAATTGGAATAGACGGAGTAGGTGGAGGAGGAGGAGGAGAAGATGGAGGAGGAGGAGAGGACGAGGAGGAGCAGGAGCAGGAGGAGGAGGAGAGGAGGAGGCGGTTGAGGAGGAGGAAGAAAAGGAAGAGGAGGAGGAGGAGGAGAGGAAAAAGGAAAAATAGATGGAAAGAGAAATAAATAAAGAACAAAAACAAGAATAATCTTGAGAAAAGTCTATTCGAACGACACATTTTTCTTTTTCTACCTCACTCACTATCTCCCCACATCTTGTTTTTTTCTGCCTCTCTCTTTCTCCTTTTCACGCGAACACTACCTCACACTCACACTCTCACACTCCCGCCTTTATCTGTCTGTCTCTGTCTGTCCGCCTGTCTGCTGTCTGTCTGTCTCTTCGGCCCCTATCTTTATACCTTTTCCCCTATTTCCTTCTCTTCCATCCCTCTCTCCCTTCTTCTGTTCTCTCTTTCCCATTTACTTCCGGCAGCGGGCGAAGTAGCACATGGCATAAAAGTCCAACGCGCAAAATATGCAAAAAAGAGAGGGAAGCAGGGAAGGGCGAGTTGGCAGGGGAGAAAGGCCTGGCAGGGAGATGGGGTTGATGGGTTACAGAGGCTGCAGGGGGATGAGGTGGCAGGGTGAAGAGGTTGTTGGGAGATGAGGTGGCAAGGTGGAGGTTGCAGGCAGATGAGGTAGCAGGATGCAGATGTTACGGGGAGATGAGGTGGCAAGGTGAAGAGGTTGAAGGCAGATGAGGAGGAAGGATGCAGAGGTTATAGGGAGATGAGAGGACAGGGTTAAGAGGTTGCAGGGAGATGAGGCTAGAAGGTAGAAAAAGCTGACTCGGATGAGAGACTGTCAGGTAGAGAGACTGGGAGGGAAATCCTGCTAACAGAGGCTGGTAAGGTAGAGAGACGTGAGAGAAAGCGAAGAGAAAGCGAGAGAGGAGACGCACCTTGGGTTTCCTCACAAACGGCTGCGCCTCCCAACGATAAAGTTTTAATTAATTTCGCAATTTCGTCTGCCTGCAACCCGTTTGTTGAAACTGCAATAGCGATTTTTTCATCCTGCTTTGATTTATTTGACGTCACGCCTCGTATTTCTTATATCTGTTTTTCCTAAATTACTGTGGACGAAACTAAATCAGAATCACCTCGGTTTCATTAACAAGGACACTTATAAAGAAGAAAATAAAATAAGATAATTTATACAAATTCTAGTATTTGGTTCAACAGGGTATAGGTCCGACAGGCGGGGGTGGGATTCATACTTCTAAGGTACAGAAGTTCGAAACCAAGGAATCCAATCCGTTATATTCCTTTGTGAAACTCCTGGGGCTGTTCTGGTGGAAATAATAAACTCCTCAGAACTCCTTTAAACAAGCTTGAAGTCTATTTCTTATGAGGTGCAAACCCCATACAAAAATGGACCTGCTTTGATTATCATTGTGTTGGAGAACAATATGTGGACATCAAAGTAATAAACTTTCCAAAATTCTTCAAAGCTATGTGTCCATGACTAAAGAAAACATAAAGAAAATGTAATCTCCGAGGGAAATTGTCTTTTTTCACCCTAATAATTCCCGTAAAATCTCATAAACCAACAACCAGAAACGTAACGACAAAGCCACACAATAGACGGGAAAAGTCGATCGAGGTCTTGACCGCCAAAACTTTACAAGATAAGGAGGAAATTCGTCATTACAGGGTCAGCGCCGATACCCCTCGTGAAGCTAACAAAAGAAGTTAGCTAAAGAAGTTACCGCGGGGATAGATAGGAAGTTAAAATAGAAAGCGGGAATCGTTGCAGGACACGGTGGGGGGGGGGGGGTGAAGGGAAAATTAGGGGAAAATCATTGCAGGACACGGTGGGGGGGGGGGGGGGTGAAGGGAAAATTAGGGGAAAATCATTGCAGGACACGGTGGGGGGGGGGGGTGAAGGGAAAATTAGGGGAAAATCATTGCAGGACACGGTGGGGGGGGGGGGGTGAAGGGAAAATTAGGGGGAAATCGTTGCAGGACACGGGGGAATCAGGGGGAAATGAGGGAAAATGAGGGGAAAATTATATTTGTGAACTGAGTTGGAAGGGTACTGCTGCTCGGGACATACGAGGAGCCGAAGAAAGATTGGGCAGAGGAGAAAAAAGGAGAAAAAAATACAGAGAAATGAGAGAAATGTGAGAAATAGAGAAGGTGGAGGGTGGGGAAAATGGATAAAAAGGAAGACGGAGGTAATGGAGTAGGAGGAGAAGAAAATACCCGCATGGAGATAAATTAAGACAAAAAAGCTCTTGTTTGTGATAGTAATAACAGCCTCAGCTTGTTCTATCCACACCAGCTCCCCCATTACACAACTATTTGTAATCTTTGCATGACAGCGATGTCCCTGCAATCTTTTCAAAGCAGCAACCCGCCCCATCCCCCCTGTCGACACTTTGTGCAACCACGACCTGGTGGGGATTCCGCTATGCAAAGAAATGAATTCCTGCACTATTGCAACTTCTTCCATTTGCATTTGAATTGTGAAAGTTCCAAAGAAACTTTTATTGCAAAGCCTCTCTCCCTTTGTCCCCTCCATTGCACAGTCATGAGGAAGTTGCATGGACCCCCTCCACCCCTTCCCTTCTCCAACGGGGCCTCATCATTGGCCGGCTCTGCCTTCTGCTCTCCTCTTTCATTTCGTCGCCTTTTCAAAAAAGTTCCCTTCATAGAGTCCCATTTCACGCCTTTCGCTCTGGCGTCAGCAGTACAGATTCCACTTCATCGGTCTTGCCTGTTACCAGAGTCCACTTTATCTCCACCCTTCGGCCTACCACTCCATCTGCACTTCATCCTTCTCCCGCAATTCATTCCTCTCTGCGCACCACATCACCCTTCTTCCACACGCCACTCCACACCTTTATCTTCCCTATCTCTTCCACCTTCCAGGCTCCACGCCCTCAAGGGAAACATTTACTGTTACCTCTGCTTTAGTCTACGTTCCCGCTTGAACCTTCAGTCTCGCCATCATCGTCTTCATCAACCTCTGCAAATTTCCTGCTCACAAAAACTATCCTTTCTTTCAGAATCTTCTTCTCCCCCGTCTTCCTCGCCTCTTTTCATACTATCTCCTTTCTACCTCTTCTTTCTTCATATCTCTGTCTGCTGCTTCTGTCTCTTATCTCTCCTCAAACTCTCTGTTCTCTCCCCTCTCCCGCCTCATTTCTTTTTATCTCGCCTCATCTTTTCCCCACTCCCTATCCTTTTCATTTTTGTCATCCCTTTTCTACCTCCTCAATCTCTCCACTCTTAATCTCTTTTCCACCCTTACCTATTTCTCTTCTCTCTATTCTCAACTCCTCTCGACCTCCTCATTCTCTCCCCTCCTCATCTCTTCCTCCCATTCCCTCTACTCTCTTCTCCCCTCCCTTCCTTTACCCCCCTTGTCCCTCCTTGCTCACAGAGATTTCGTTCGTTTCAGAATCACCCAATTCAGCTTCGGATCCCACTGAATTTCGGACGGGCTCAATGACGCCGTCAGTCCCACCGATCAGGCTCTGTTATTGCATCAGCGACTGCTGCCGTCACGTCTCAGTCCTACCTCTTCTCTCTTTTCTCTTGTATTTTTTCCTGTCTACTTCTCTTCGATTCTATATTCGCCTTTACACTTATTGTGGTTGTTTTTGGTTTGTTTTTAGTCTGGCATTTCCCGTTCGTCATTTCATCCTACATCTTCTCACGTCTACACCTTTTTTGCTTGTTCCGGCTCTATTTCCTCTTTTCTTCTTCCCTTCAACTGTAATCCTCCTTTCGTTCCATCCCCTCCCCTCCTTCATTCTCGCTTTCCATGAAAATCAATAGGAACGGCGCCCAAAACTGATCTCAAGTATCCAATAATATCATGGGATAAAACGGTTCCCGATGACACACGCAGCGCAGGTGAGGCCTCCCTTTCCTCCTCGGCGAAAACTGACCACAGGCTAATATCACGTCTGGGTCTATATCGCAGCTCTACACGGCCCTGAGGCGTCATGGTGCCTATCTGTTCGCCTGGGATCTTTTGCGTGTATTTCGTATGGTATTCGAATATCATCATCGCTAAGTCTGCGTCACTTCTCGCTGTCTCCGTTTTCTCTCGCTTTCTATGTTTGTTCTTCGCTTTATCTCTCTATTTGTCTTTCTTTCACTCTCTCTCCCTCTCTTTCCTTCTCTCTCTCTCTGGATCCTGGACTATCATTGTCATAACTGGATACGTCTCTTCATAGGCTCGCTTCCCTCCATTAGGCCTATCATCGGTCGCCTCCAAAGGTTTTCCGATACCTCAATCCCGTCCGCATGTTTGTCCTTAATGATAGATACCTGAATACTGCCTCCAACGAGCCAACAGGACCGCGCGAATAGTTAATATCCAATACCCTCTTATCAAATAGGCTAATGCTTTATGGAATCTAATCATCTTCCCCGTTCAAGACCCACAACACCCCCCCCCCTCCCCCCAAACCAGCACGCACGACCTGATCAGCTCACAACACCAACTCAATAGTGCATAGCCAAGTTAACCCGGCCCAAAGGCGAACGAGGCCTTTCACCCTTATTGCCCCCTGGGTGAAGGCCCAAAATAGCGGGTGTTTCAACGGGCCTCTCACTTCACGGCAGGGGATCTGTCTTTCTTATTATTATCCATTTTCTTTTCTTCTGTTATCTCTCACTCTCTCACTTTCTCTCTATTTTTCTTCCCCTCTGTTTCCCCTTTTCTCCCTCCACTTTGCTCCCCCCACCTCTATCATAAGTCTTGTTATCTTAGCAAACTTCTCCACACCCTGTATTTACCGTCCTTGCTTATCATCTCCTTTCTCTCCTTTTCCACCTTCCTCCTCCATCCATTACTCATTCCTACCTCCCCTCTTCCCTCCCCCAGCCTCTCCCCAAATCCTCCTTGGCATCCCCCTCCCTCCCTCCATCCTTCCTCACCCTACATGATTAAGTAGATTAGGATGGACGAAGTAATATACAAATTTCGCCTTTCGCCTTTCTCTCGGCCATGAAGAGACCACTGGGGGAGAAGGACTAATATATGCGTATGATACTTTCCTGTAACGATGTCTGTGATGAGACTGGCTAGGAATTAGCAGCGGAAAAGGAAGAGGAAGATGATGATAGTGATAACACGCGAAAACACACATAAATCTACAAATGTTCTCCTTCATCAAAACGAAAGATAAAAAAACACAAATGTGAATGCAGCGGTGTACAAATGAGCGTGTTGTGTTCCTAATTTGTTCATTTGTCTAACGATAAATTGCAATCATGTTGAAACCGTTCCATTTTCAAAATTTCCTAAACACATTTCTGGCCTCATTTCAGAATGTAAACATTTGCCTTTGGCCTCGAGGATGAAAAACAAGAGAGAGAAAGAAACGACAACAGCGAGATAAAAAGAAAAAAAAAGGAAAAAAGAAAAGTAAAAGCCAAAGAACAAAAAAGAAAGAAACAAGAAACAAGCACGCACATAAAAAACAAGCCAATAAAACAAAAAAGAGAAAGCCAAGGAGAGCTAAAGAAAGAAAGAAACAAGAAACAAGCAACAGATCCGAAGAAAACGGGAAACTAAGAAAAGCCACAGAAACAAGAGAAGAAAAACAACAACAAAAGAGAGAAGTGGAGAAGGAAAACGCGAGGAGAAAATGGGAAAATTATTTACCGTGCTATGACACTGGCCGAACTGCCCTCCAGTTGCAGGGAATTGTTCACGGGGTCACCGAGGATGAAAAATTGAACGGCCATTTTTTATCGCCACCTCTTATCTTCTCACATTTTTGTATTCTTATCAACTTTTTTATTGTCTTTCCTTATCTCCCTGTCTTGAAATTTGTCCGGTGGAGTTCGCTGGTGCACGAAATTGTCATTATCAGCGGTCAGTCATCGAGGTGAATTAACCATGCTCATCACCTTATCTTATCAGCAAATTAACGTTGAATGCTCAAGATTCACGGATTTTCTAGAACGATTGATTCTTACCTGTATGTGTTTTCCTTATGCCTTTGAATTCTTCTTAGGTGATTTTCATTTCTATCATCCGGGATTCTCACAGTGACCGACGGGAAATAAAGAAGATATGAAAGAGAATTATAAACGGACAAATAAAATAATTACAAAAAACAAAAACAAAAACGTTTCGATATGAAAACAAGAACGTTATTACTTAGTAGGTAACTTTATTCTTTATAATTAGTTCCCTCATTCCGCGTCAATTAGACTGTCTTCTATAATAACCTAATAATAATAATAATAATAATAATAATAATAATAAAAATAATTATAATAACAATAATAACAGTAATAATAAGAACAGTAATACTTAAACAACCATAATAATCATAGTAATAACCTTTTGTGAATGCTGTCCAGTCATTAGGTTTTCCTTTCATTATTTATATTTCTTTCATAGAAAGATTATCGTCATTAGTAACATTATTGTTTACGATTACCTTTCTACTGTATATCACAATGCAATCATTTAGCATCGTTACCATTCACCACTGAGCGAAAAATGATTCTTACATATGATTTACTGTGCATTCTACTTCATAATCACTGTCCACCCTTTCTTCTGTAATCTTAAACATCCTCCTTTGCTTCCACTGTATCTTTCAAACGCAGAGAAAACAAAGCAACAATGGCAGACTAATCCCTCCCTTTTCTAAGCTCCCAAGGCCCTATTGTTCCCTTCCGCTGCCTTTATCCCGAGACCTTTGATCAACTCGAATGATGTAGATGCCCTCGCATGGAAATAAGAATACTAGCTTAAAGAAAAAAAAAAAAAAAAGAGAGAAAGAGCTTGGGAGGGGCAAGA
This sequence comes from Penaeus chinensis, assembly GCF_019202785.1. Lineage (NCBI taxonomy): Eukaryota > Metazoa > Arthropoda > Malacostraca > Decapoda > Penaeidae > Penaeus > Penaeus chinensis. Next base: position 36,626,612 of record NC_061822.1, on the reverse strand, counting down.
AGGGTGTACATCCAGGTATCCGAGATTTTTTAACTTCTAACTGAGCTTGAGACTATAGCTTGAAAATATAATAATTCGTCCATAAAACGAGAAAACGTGTCAAACCTTAAAACAAACAAACACACAAAGACACAAATCCACACGGAAAAAAACGGAGCTACAGGGGGGTTAAAAGTGTCCATCCAGCACCCTTTAATCCCCACGGACCACTCCTAAGACAAGGAACCCCACCCTTACAACTAGAAAACCCTTCTTATCCTCATAAACACCAGTGACTCAGAAAACAATGTCTATACCCGGAGACCTTTGACCTTGAAATAACCGTAAGACCACCGTATGACAAGGAAAACACGAAATCCGCCCTTGAAAAACAGTCGGACCTCAAACAGCAGGGGAGAGGGTGACCGAGCCTGCTTCGTTTGTTCGCAAGGCCAGACGCCATCACACTAATGCACGTGGAGCTTATCTGCAAACAGGGGACGTCGTGTTTTCTTTTGCCAGCATCGCCGTCATATTTCTAGATGTTGGATGAATGTGTGGGATTTAGGGGCATGTAGTGGTTGCATTGGAGGTTGACATCGGGGGTATGATTTGATGTTCTGTGTGGACTGTGGAGGGGAAGGCGTTGTGCGAATAAGGCAACGTTGGTGGATATGTTGTGTGTGGGGGAAAAAGGTATTGTGCGAATAAGGAGGCGTGGGAGGGTATGTTGTGTGTGGGGGGAAAAGACATTGTGCGAATAAGGAGGCATGGGAGGGCATCTTGGGTGTGGTAGGAAAAGGCGGTGTGCAAGAGTCGAAGTGGTGACTGCATGGTAATTATGTAGTATAAATACTTGAACTTTTGGCGAGTAATGTTTAATTAGCTGCTTCATCTCTGTCTCTCTCTCTCTGTCTGTCTCTCTCTCTCTCTCTCTCTCTCTCTCTCTCTCTCTCTCTCTCTCTCTCTCTCTCTGTCTCTCTCTCTCTTCTCTCTCTCTCTCTCTCTCTCTCTCTCTCTCTCTCTCTCTCTCTCTCTCTCTCTCTCTCTCTCTCTCTCTCTCTCTCTCTCCCTCTCTCTCTCTCTCTCTCTCTCATGCCCACATACAAGCATGATCACGCTTTTTTCTACGTGAGGGTGCGACCTGTTGCCTGTAGGAATGGCTCGTTACAATAACCTTACGAAGTGTGTGGACATAAGTGTGTTTATGTGCATGTGCTCGAGGGAGAGAAGAGAAGGGGAAGGGGAAAAGGGAGGAGAGAGAAAGTGAGGAAGAGAAAGAGAAGGAGACAGTAGAAGAATGAGAAAGGAATTAAAATATGAAATAAAAGATGGAGATCGACAGACAGAGGTGTACACACAAACACACACACACACACACACACACAAACACACACACACACACACACGTATATATATATATATATATATATATATATATATATATATATATACACATATATATACATATATATATACATATATTTATATATATTTATTTATATTTATCATTATATTTACATCTATCTCTCTCTCTCTCTCTCTCTCTCTCTCTCTCTCTCTCTCTCTCTCTCTCTCTCTCTCTCTCTCTCTCTATCTCTCTATCTATCTGTCTATCTATATGTATGTATATATGTATTTATATGTGTAGAGAGAGAGAGAGAGAGAGAGAGAGAGAGAGAGAGAGAGAGAGAGAGAGAGAGAGAGAGAGAGAGAGAGAGAGAGAGAGAGAGAGATTTTTCTTATTGGTGAAAGAACAAACGATAATACATTTACGTGCAGCACATACATTCATGCACAGAAGCATACAAATATAATACCTAACTATGAAGGAACATATACATAAATGAAGAAAGAGAGAGAATGAGAGAGATAGATAGATAGATAGATAGAGAGATTGAGATGGAGGGAGGGAGGGAATGAGGGAGGGAATGAGAGAGAGAGAGAGAGAGAGAGAGAGAGAGAGAGAGAGAGAGAGAGAGAGAGAGAAAGAGACAGACAGAGAGAGAGAGAGAGAGAGAGAGAGAGAGAGAGAGAGAGAGAGAGAGAGAGAGAGAGAGAGAGAGAGAGAGAGAGAGAAGAGAGAAAGAGACAGACAGAGAGAGAGAGAGAGAGAGAGAGAGAGAGAGAGAAGAGAGAAAGAGACAGACAGAGAGAGAGAGAGAGAGAGAGAGAGAGAGAGAGAGAGAGAGAGAGAGAGAGAGAGAGAAAGAGACAGACAGAGAGAGAGAGAGAGAGAGAGAGAGAGAGAGAGAGAGAGAGAGAGAGACAGAGAGAGAGAGAGAGAGAGAGAGAGAGAGAGAGAGAGAGAGAGAGAGAGAGAGAGAGAGAGAGAGAGAGAGAGAGAGGAGAGAGAGAGAGAGAGAGAGAGAGAGAAGAGAGAGAGAGAGAGAGAGTGAGAGAGAGGAAAAGAGAGAGGAGAGGAGAGAGAGAAAAGAGAGAAAGAGGAGCGTTGCGCCCGAGCTCGCGCGCGCTATCGCCCGAGAAGCGCGATCTATGCCCCTCTCGCGCGGCCACTCGCTGCTCTTACGGGCCGCGCTCGTTGTCTCGCGCTCCCCTCGACTCCCCTCTGCGCCTCGCGCTCTCGCTCTCGCTCGCGCCCGAGTCCCTCCACCGCTCGCGTCGCGCGTCGCGCGCGCGCGCGCTCGCGCGCCCGCGCCGTGGGCCCTCGCCCTCGCTCTCGCTCCTCTCTCCCCCCTCTCTTCTCTCCCTCTCTCTCTATCCTCCTCTCCTCCTCACTCTCCCCCCTCCCTCCCTCTCTCTCTCCCCTCCCTCCTCTCTCTCCCCTCCCCCCGCTCCTCTCTCTCTCTCTCTCGCGCTCGCTCGGCTCTACTGGGGCGCTCAGACGGGTATGGGGGGGGTGTTGCGACGGCCTACGGCTTTAGTCTCGCGCGCCCGCTCCCAGCCCGCGCTCGCTCTCTCTCCCCTCTCTCCCCCCTTTCTTCTCTTTTCCCCCCCCCCCCTCCCCCCTCCCCTCTCCTCTCGCTCCTCCCTCCGCTCTCCTCTCCTCTCTCCTCTCTCCCCTCTCCCCCTACCTCCCCCTCTCCCCCCCCCCCTCCCCCCCTCCTCTCCTCCCCGCTCTCTCTCCTCCCCCTCTCTCTCTCTCCTTCTCTCCCTCCCCCTCCTCTTCCCCCCCGCCTCCTCTCTCTCTTCTCTCTCTCTCTCTTCCTCCCTTCCCTCTCCTCCTCTCTCGCCTCTCTCTCTCTCTCTCTTCTCTCTCTCTCTCTCCTCTCTCTCTCCCTCTCTCTCTCGCCTCCCCCCCCTCTCTCCCTCTCCCTCCCCCCCTCTCCCCCCCCTCTCTCTCTCTCCCCCTCTCTCTCCTCCCCTCTCCCTCTCCCCTCTCCCTCCCGCCTCTCTCTCTCTCTCTCTCTCTCGCCTCTCTCCTCCTCTCTCCTCTACTCTCTCTCTCCCTCCCCCCCTCTCTCCCCTCTACCTCCCTCTCCCTCTCTCTCTCGCTCTCTCTCTCTCTCTCCTCCTCTCTCTCTCTCTCGCTCTTTTCTTTCCCTCCCTCTCCTCTCGCCTCTTCTCTCTCTCTCTACTCCTCTCTCTCTCTCTCTCACCCTCTCTCCTCTCTCTCTCTCTCTCTCCCCTCCTTCCTCTCTTCTCTCTTCTCCTCTCCTCTCCTCTTCTCTCTCTCCTCTCCCCCTCCCTCTCTCCCCCTCCCTCTCTCTCTCTTCCTCTCCCTCCCTTCTCCTCTCTTTTCCCCTCTTCTTCTCTCGCTCTCTCTCTCTCTGCTCCTCTCTCTTTTCCTCTCTCTCTCCCTCCTCTCTCTCTCCCCTCTTCCCCTTTCTCTCTCTCTCTCTCTTTTTTCTCCTCCTCTCTCTCTCCCCTCTCTCTCTCTCTCTCTCTCTTCTCCCCCTTCTTCTCTTCCTCTCTCCTTTCCCCCCTCTCTCTCCTCTTCTCTCCCCCTCTCCTCTTCTCCTTTCCTCCCCTCTTCTCCTCTTCCTCCTCTCCCTCCCTCCTCTCCCCTCTCTCCTCTTCCTCTCTCTCCTACCTCTCCTCCTTTTTCTTTTTCCCCTTTTTCCTCTCCTCCCTCTCTCTCCTTCTCTCTCTTCTTTTTCCCTCTCTCTTCCTTCCTCTCTCCCCTCTCTTCCTTCCTTCTCCTCTTCCCCCTTTTCCCCTCTTCCCTCTTTATCTCTCCCCTCTCTCCCCTCCTCCTCTCCCCCCTCCCCTCTCTCTTCTCCTCTTCCTTTTTGTCTCTCTCTCTCGTTCGCGCTCTTCTCACTTTCGCTGCGTGGGCGAGGCGAGCCCATGCACCCCCCACCCCCACAGGATCCTGAGTGCATGCAGTCCCCACTTCCCAACCCCCCGTACCCCCATCCCGTACCATTCCACAGCACCGCAGCAACCGGCGAGCAGACAAGGACAGCCAATTTATGTATCTCTCCACTGCAAACGAATGGAAATAGCAATACAGCGAAAAGGCCTTCGGCATAATCG
>NC_061822.1:36597193-36599693 GCF_019202785.1 Penaeus chinensis | reverse complement strand
CCTCTCTCTCTCTCTCTCTCTCTCTCTCTCTCTCTCTCTCTCTCTCTCTCTCTCTCTCTCTCTCTCGCCCTTCCCTTCCCCCCCTCTCTCGCCCTTCCCTTCCCTTTCCTTCCCTTTCCATCCCTCCCCCCCTCTCCCTCGCACCTACCCCCACTCTACCCCAACCCACTTAACCCTTCCCCATCCCTCATTAAAGAAAAGAAAAGAAAATAATAACTAAAGAAAATCAATCCCCAGCCAACCCACAAGCCAGCCTCCCCGAATTCGAGGAGCACCTGAAGGCCGAAGTCCAGAGGCATCGTCGAAACAAAGCAAGGAGACTTTCTTGTTCCCTTACTTGTCAGCTTCACAATTTTCTCGCTCTCTCCGCCTGCGTTTGTATTCTCGTGTGAGGGAAAGGCGTGTTGGGCTAAAAGCTTCCATTGTGCTGCTCTAGTTCCTTCGTCAAGTGAAGGGAGAAGGAGCGAAAGGGTGGGAGGGAGGGAGGGAGGGAGGGAGGGAGGGAGGGAGGGAGGGTGGGGGGGAGGGAGGGAGGGAGGGAGGGAGAGAGGGAGGGAAGGTGGGAGGGTGGGAGGGTGAGGGGGAGGGAGGGTGAGGGGGAGGGAGGGTGGGAGGGAGGAGAGGGGGAGAGAGAGAGAAGAAATAAAGATTTATATAGATATATATAGATATACTGTATATTAATTTACATATCATATGGCCTGTTCCAGGTAGACTTGTAATACAAAGGTTCTAAGATACGGTCTTTACCCATCCCTCTTGGTATACCTAAATTCAAGTGTTTTCCTTCTTTGACTCGCTAATCCATTTTCATTATCTTCCACCTTTCATCTACTTCCTAATTGCCCTGAAGACAACTCTTGTAACTTATATTCTATTTTTTTTTCATCCACCATTTTCCTTCCACCTTATAATAAATTTCTTTATGTTCTCTCACTGACCTTCTCACTTATATTGCAAATTCCTTTTGTCTCATACACGCCATATTATCACGAGTATCCTTCGCCCTTTCCTTCATATAATACCTTCCTTCTCTCTTGCTCTCTGTACATCCTTCCTTCTTTCAACCCTATATTTCAGTCTTCATCCCTCCTTCCCTTTTTATCCCCCGCTCTCCCTTACAAATCACAGTCGGAAGCATATTAGGTAATTTACATAATTTTGAAAGATGATTCTAGAACGGCGGGTTCGCTGGAGCCGTAAAATTACACAAGAGATGGAAATATTGTTTTCCCCCCCGTTTTCTGTAACAGGATTGGAGTATCGACGATTTATGTTAATGTTTATAGTCTTTTGAGCAGGAACAATTTACAAACAGAATGGGAATCATTTATGACCTTTCTTTGTGCGGAGGTAAACGAAATTCTACAGAAAGTGGATATCAGTTTCGAGGGTAAAATATTGAATTTCTCGCTGGCTTCAGGTGGATCATGTCGCTTGCTTCTCTGACGCGTCGAGTATTTTTTTCGACTTAAGAAATCTACTGAGAAGCGAGAGGCTGTTTCTCCTATATTCGTTTTCAGTTCTTTTAAGAGAACAAAGTGTGTATTATACAGATTTTTACTTATCTGCCCTGTTGATCCCAGTCTACATCTACAAAGCTGCACTACTTTCAGTTTGTCTTAGTCTCGCCTCTTTATCCTTTACGTTGTTTCCCATCTTCCCACACGGATCTCTTTCCTCTTTCTTTTTTTTTTCTTTTTTTTTTGGCTGAATGAGCGCGAAAAACCACTGTATATAAGGTGAAGTCGGTCAGAAGTTTCGAGAAAATAGGTAAGACTTTGGCAATGAATAGATCTATAGATTGGGAGTTGGATAATTAGCTGGCTGGCCAGTTTCTGGCGTTGCGACATTTCCACAGCCTCCTCATAGAGGTTCAAATGATGTTTTTTCTCGTTTTGTTAGCTGTTTTTTGGCGAATACGTGATATTTTACTTCAAATGCGCCAGGCGTATATGAGCAAAACTTAATAACACACGCTACAAAATAATTATTAGTCATTAATTACCAGCCACAATATATGACCAAAATATATACGCATTTGATATTACGGCAATTGCTTCATAATACTTAATACTATGTTTTGTTTACCAGCCTGATCCACCTGGCATCCCTTTTTTTTTGCTACCCGTACATTGTCTACGCATTTATGTGTAGCAAACGCAAACATTTTGAACCACCGAACCTAATTCCAATTTTTGGCCCTCCAATTATCAAAACGCGGAGCGCAATAACCGTGGAGTTCACAGACCAATCTATCAAAGCTAGCACAAAGCGGCCGGAAGCTGGCATTTTCCTCAGATGAAATGATGCCTATCAAATATTATCAGAGCCACTGATCCACGAGGACGTATCAAAGCGCTTGGGAAATTAATAATGCCTCATTGCACACGCGAACATATGACACAAAATCACAATGACATGGTTTCCATACCGCGATGGTCTGTTTCCAAGGGGTAGAGCGAGGGACAGGGAGAGCGCAGACAACGCTACCCGTGTC
>NC_061822.1:36587193-36592193 GCF_019202785.1 Penaeus chinensis | reverse complement strand
TATCAAAATTACAGCATAAACTAAGCTAATCATAAAAATCCCCGTACAATTCCCGGAAAGTATTATCAGTATTCAATAATAAAATTCACAAATGCATAGATAATCACTCCAAGTCTTCGTGGAACTGTCAGTTTCATGTCAATCTGCTTATTGCTCTTCAAACTCTGTAATCAAATTTCACGTCGAAATTGGACGACTACAATTTGAACAAAGGAGAAAGTTTTGATAAAAGGATGAAGAAAACAACAGGAGATGTAAAATAGTTCGTCTGATTAGAGGGAGAAAATGTTCAAAATCAATAAATTTAATATAAATCTAAATAATTCACGCATCAATTTAATTTTCGAACAAACTTTTTCCAAACTAGAATTCATCTAGAGCCTCCCCCCCCCCCAAAAAAAAAAAAAAAAAAACGGGCCTCGCATTTAGCCGAAATCAGCCCCTCTTACACACAGCCAAATACATATATAACCCTAATGAGCGTAGGCAAAATAAGGGCCCATTAGCAGCCAGTGAGATAATTATGCTTCAAATTATGGGTCGATTTTAGCCCATAAAAGTACTTATATCCAATGCAAAAGGAAAAAGGGAAGTCTCGGTAATAAATATATACGGCCATCTATGCAAATGTTATTTTGTTTTTATTTTCCTACACTGATCGTAAATTTTCATGGAATCAAACCCTTTTTACCAATATGTTCCCCTTCAGTGATATGCGGTTTAAAAAAAAGGGAAATGTATAATAACAGCTTTCTGGATTAAGTGCTTTTTATCTTTAGACGAATTGTCTAGCGCAATTTTTATTTATATATACATACATACATACATACATACATATATATATATATATATATATATATATATATATATATATATATATATATATATATATAACACACACACACACACACACACACACACACACACACACACACACACACACACACACATATATATACACATATATATGCAGGTATGTCTGCATAATACAAGCTCACCTTACAAGATTTTCTTTCTCTCCGCAGCTTTTTGTCTTCACCAGCACCAAAATTTCCTCCTCGCTCAGTCTCTGCCTATCTTCGTGCATGTCTCCCCCCCCCCTTTTCGCTTTCTCTGATCTTCCCTCTTTCTCCAACTAACGCCATTATCCACTTAACACAAATCTCCGGCAGCTGCCACTTTCTCTTTGCTCTCTCTTCCATCCGCTCCTTTACCCCCTTTCCTTTTTTCCTCTTCAAATTTTGATTCCTCTTCTGCCTAATTTCCCCCCTATTGTCGCCTCTCCTCTTTTCCTCTCTCCAAGTCGTCTCTCCTCCTCACTTTTGCTCATTATGTCTACCCCTCGTTTTTATTCCTGTCTTCCAGTTACTTTCTTCTCTTCTTATTCTTACTCTCCTCTTGTTCTATCTCTTACCCTTTCCTCCATTTTATTCCTCTCTCCGCCTTCCTGCCTTCCCTCCTTTTTCACATTTCTTTCTTCTTTTCCCCCACCTCCTTCTCCCTCTCAGTCCTCTCTTCCACCTGCTCCATCTCCTCTCCTCTTTTCCTCTCTCTCTTATCCCTCCTCCACCTCATTCTCTATCCTCTCACTCTCCTGTTTTCACACTTCCTTTCCTCCTCCACGGCCTCCTCTTCTCTCATCTCCTCCTCTTCTCTCCTCTAACCCCACCTCTTACCCCTTCTCCTCACTCCTCTCCCCCCCTCCCCTTCTCTACACGCTCCTCACCACCCTCATACGTAACTCAATTTGAAAATTAATTCCCAAAGTATCGATTCCCAATCTTAAGGGAATGCAGCGGCATTGTCACAGGACCCGCGCCAGTCTCCCCGCGTCTCCGGCTTTGCCACTCGGATGGCGCTGCGGCAGAGGCGACAGAGGCTCCTGGCATATGGGGCGGGGGTGGGGGCGGGTGTTGGCGGGGGTTGGTGGGTTTGAAGTAGGGGTGGTGGAGTGGGTGCGAGTGGGAGTGGGAGTGGGGATGGGGGGGATGTGGGGGTGAAGGTGGAGGCGTTTGGGTGGAAGTAAGGGTGGTAAGGTGGATGTAGGGGGTGGGGGAATGGAGGTGGGAGTGGAAGTTGGGGTGGATATAGATGGGGATAAGTAGGGGTGATGGGGGTAGGTAGATGGGAGTGGGGGTGAGAAGATGGAAATAGATATGGCGGAGTGGGAGTGGGAGTAAGTGTAGGTAAGGCGAGTAGGTTGGTGGTAGAGGTGGGTGCGAAGGAGTGGGTGAGGATGGATGGATAGGAGGTGGATAGGGTACTAGTTAAGGTGGGTAAAGTGGAGGTGTGGATAGTGGGGGTTGTGGAGTGTTATAAGGGTGGATGTCAGGGTGGATGCGTTGGTGGGAGAGGCTGTACGGGTGGAGCAAGGAGTGGGAATGGGTGTGGGTAGGACGGAGGTGGATACGTAAACTTCGGTGGGTGTGTGGCTTTAGGTGGAGTGTAAGAGTGGAGGAAGAGGTGAAAGGATCTGTCTCTGTATATTTGCGAACATCATTTATTATTTCCTGTGGCTTAAGTTTATCTATACATTTTAGGACACGTGTCCACTTATATGCTCCCATACCATGTAATACATCAGCATAATAGCAATTAAGGATTACGTGCGCACACAAAACATTTCAAGAAAGTCAAATCAACCAAGACACATAAATCCTACTATTTAACCAAGACGAAGAAAACGATTTTTTTTTTGAGTGGAGGATGAGAGAAAAAAATCCAAAACAGTGCTTAAATATATATTCGTCCATGAATATGCAATTTAAAACATTACGCACGAAACCCCTCACTTGTCACGGCCCGGTGCGTGACGCGGCGGGAACTCGAGGCATCTTCAGGCTTTTACCGGTATTAGGTTACGATTTTTGTTTTAGTTTGTGTTTATTCTTGCTCTAAAAGTTTCTTCTCTTTTCATAACATTTGCGTTGCATTTGTCAGCATTTATTTTTGTATTCTTATATGCGCTTTAGTTAGCAAAGGTTTACTACGCTAGCTATAATAAACAAACGTCTGTTGCAAAGATGCTCAGCGTAATTAGAGTGAAGCAACGTCGAGCGTTTGCTACGGCCTCCGCGCCTGTCGACACTATGGCAAACTACCAGGATAGCAGTTTTAAGGGTTAAGCCAAATGGCGTTATTGGCGAGGTTTATCATTCATTTTGGTCATTTTACTCTTCCCATTGTTCGGGCAAATATCGTCGCCATGCACAGTAATAATGATGATGATGATGATGATATATCAATAATAATAACACTAATGATACTAATAATAGTAATAATAAAAATAAGAGTACGAATAAGAATAAGAACAACGACAACAATAATAATAATAATAACAATAATATTAATATGATATAATAACAACAATGATAATAACAATAATAATAACAGTAACAGAAATAGTAATAATAATAATAATAATAATAATAATAATAACAATAAGAATGATGATGATGATGGTATCAATACAATAATAATAACGATAAAAACAATAACTACAACAATAATAATAACAACAGCGACAACAGCAATAATAACAAAAATAACAACAATTACAGTAAAACAATTAACAAAGATACAAACTAGACGCAATATAAGAAAAAAAAATACGTAACACACAGATAACACCGGAAGTTACACCGCCGCCATCTTTCCAAAATCGTTTCGTACTCAACTTAATACTAAATAATAGTGTCATCATATCCATAATTATCTTTTGTTCTTTCCAAGAGCGTAATGAAGCAAATGAGGATAAAAAGGAGGATATGTACTCAGAGAAACAGAGAGAGAGAGAAAGGGAGAGAAAGGAGGTGGATGGGAGAAGGGGAGAGAGAGGGAGAGAGAGGGAGTGGGAGAGGGGGAGGGAGAGAAAGAGGGAGGTGGGTGGGAGAGGGAGAGGGGGGGAGGGAGAGAGAGAGAGAGAGAGAGAGAGAGAGAGAGAGAGAGAGAGAGAGAGAGAGAGAGAGAGAGAGAGAGAGAGAGAGAAGAGCGAGAGAAAGCGAGAGAGAGAGAGAGAGAGAGAGAGAGAGAGAGAGAGAGAGAGAGAGAGAGAGAGAGAGAGAGAGAGAGAGAGAGAGAGAAAGCGAGAGAGAGAAAGCGAGAGAGAGAGAGAGAGAGAGAGAGAGAGAGAGAGAGAGAGAGAGAGAGAGAGAGAGAGAGAGAGAGAGAGAGAGAGAAAGCGAGAGAGAGAAAGCGAGAGAGAGAGAGAGAGAGAGAGAGAGAGAGAGAGAGAGAGAGAGAGAGAGAGAGAGAGAGAGAGAGAGAGAGAGAGAGAGAGAGAGAGAGAGAGAGAGAGAGAGAAGAGAGAGAGAGAGAGAGAGAGAGAGAGAGAGAGAGAGAGAGAGAGAGAGAGAGAGAGAGAGAGAGAGAGATAGAGGGAGGGGAGAGAAGAGAAGAGAAGAGAAGAGATAATTAGAGAGAAAGCGAGAGAGAGAGAGAGAGAGAGAGAGAGAGAGAGAGAGAGAGAGAGAGAGAGAGAGAGAGAGAGAGAGAGAGAGAGAGAGAGAAAGAGAGAGAGAGAGAGAGAGAGAGAGAGAGAGAGAGAGAGAGAGAGAGAGAGAGAGAGAGAGAGAGAGAGAGAGAGAGAAAGAGAGAGAGAGAGAGTGATAGACTGTATCCCAGGCCAAGCAGTGCCACGTCGACGGTGCCACGTGGAGCCCCGCTTGGCTCTGCACCTTAAAGCCTTCCAGGAAACGGAGGGCCGGCAGTCCCTCCCCGAAAGCTCTCCCGAAGGTGCCAGCGACGAGTGCCAATTGGACAATCTTCGCTTACTCGCGTCGCCTTTTAAGGTCATCACCGAAGGAGAGTGTGGCACCGAAGGAACGAGATTAATGAGAGAAAATACGAGACGAAGACGCGCGACTCGAAGGCGACCCGAAGGAAAAGAAAAAGGAAAGAAAAAATAAAACAGGAGTCCTGCTTGAAGGCAGTGGACCATCGTCAGGGAAATGTGTACAGATATTCTCATGTATATATCACATACATACATATATTATGCA